>NW_021619445.1:266581-340808 GCF_004785775.1 Grammomys surdaster | reverse complement strand
ATGGGGGATGAGGGATGGGGATGAGAGATGAGGGATGGGGATGAGGGGTAGGGGATGAAGGATGGGGATGGGGGATGGGGATGGGGGATGAGGGATAGGGGATGAGGGATGGGGGATGGGGATGAGGGATGGGGGATGGGGATGAGAGATGAGGGATGGGGATGAGGGATAGGGGATGAGGGATGGGGATGAGGGATGGGGGATGGGGGATGAGGAATGGGGAATGGGGATGAGTGATAGGGGATGAGGGATGAGGGATGAGGGATGGGGATGAGGGATGAGGGAGAGGCCAAAGTCAGGCATGAGGAAGATGACAGAGCAGAGGCACCCAGAGGCTTGGTAAGGAGCCCACAGTGATACAACCCAAGGGTGAGAGCAAAGCTTCAGGCTTGCATCTCAGTTGGGAAGGGAGGCAGCTAGACCTGCTGACGTTGGTGGTCCTTAGCTTGGAGATGCCTGAGGAGCGTAGTGGAGGTGGAAGGCAGGGTTACAGCCAGCGGGGTGGAGGCAGGGAGCGGGATACGGACCAAGGCATCATCATGCTTCCTTTGAGAGCCCTCTAGGCAGTAGCCATAATGGAGACCGATGTGACGTCTGCTGAGGAAGCCAGGGATGTGTGGCTCCATCGGGCAAGCATAGTCATGGGAGGGTCTGTGGCGGCAGGAGGTGTCGGATGGAGCCGGCACGGACCAGATGGTTTGTGGAGACCTGAGCTCACAGCCAGCTCTAGCCTTTTTGGGGAGACAAGCTTGGCCTTGCTGGCCTCCGTCTCCCCCATGTCTGCCTCTCCATACTGAAAACAGTGTATGCTGGGAGAAACAGTGCTGGGCTTAGCTCCAGACCTGGGGGCAGGGCGGGCTCAGGAGATGCTGGGGGCTGCTATAATCCCTGCCACGATTAGTGTTATATGACAGAGCCCACCCTGGATGGTCTTCAGGGTCACTTCACTTCTGGAGAGCAAGGAATGAGTGAGTCCAAGAAGCAGGGATGAAGGACCACCTTGACAAAGGCAGCCAGTGGCGACTGACCTCTGTCTGATTTTACCAGTTTCAACGTGTAAGAAGCCCAGAGAGGGTAAGGGTTTTGTTCAAGGTCACACAGCCGCTGGTGCTGGGATCAGACCTGTTGGCTCAGGGGTCTGGGTGCTGTGCTCTCTCCCTTGTGCTGTGCTCCCTCCCTTGGGAAGAAGAGACGTGATCACTTATCAAGGGAGTTTAATAATGAATGAAGTCCAAGCGTCTCTCATGCAGGCAGCAGGCCTGAGGTAATAAAGGACCCTGTATTAATTCAGAAGTTAATGAATATGCAGGTGTGTCTGAATGATTAATGGGGCTCCCGAAGGCCTTGGAGGGGAGGTGTTGAGCCGTTGCGGGTGGAAACATGAATATTGCATACATCTGGGAAGCTGTATAAACTGGGAGCAGGTGGGCATGAATGATCTGGGGACCACAGCGGCCAGAGTGCTGGAGATACCCAGGCAGCTCCTCGGACTCTGCAGAGTCACGGCCAAACGGTCTCAGTTTCTCCTGCAGTTGTCTTGAGCAAGTCAAGTTGGCCGCTGTGAGCCTCCATGCCCTCAATGAAGGATGAACGGAACCCGTAGACCGATGTCTGGCTCCCAGGATGTGGAGGACCACGTGAGGCAAGCCCTGTGCACTAAGGCAGGCTGGGGGGGGGGGGCACACTTATCCACACCGGTGCAGGATTTAAGAGGAGCAGGCAGAGAGGCTGTGAGGGGGGCACCCATGATGGTCCTAACCTGGTGGGCGTGCGGTGGGGGGATGCTAGAAAAGAGAGTTGGGATGTAGACTAGGAAGGATTCTAGAAGCTAGTGAAGGAGTGTGCTACAGTTTGTAAAGGGGGCAGGGACCCTCCGTCTACCCTTCGCTTCTTGTAGCAGCTGCATGGGGTCGGGAAGGTAGCCTTGAGGATACTGAAACCAGGATGCTCAGAGAGGTCCAGTCACTGTCCAGGCTGCTGGCCGTGAGGGGCGAGTGTGTGAGTGAGTGAGTGAGTGAGTGAGTGAGTGAGAGGCAGGCTTGCGCTGTCATCCTGTGACTCAGAGGGCATGAACGCAGAGCTCAGAAGAGTGTTCACAGTCTTGTCCTAAGGGGTGCGGAGGCAGGATGGCCTTAAGGCTCTCTCTCCCACTTCCCTACCTGCTGTGTGAGTTCTGTGAGTTGAGATTTCCATGAGAACTTGCTCCTTCCTCGTGGGTGGCCTTGGGACACCTAGAGGCTGCAGCCGTTGCTGCTCGGAACTGTGTGCTTATGAGTTCGTAAGCCCTTGTTTCAAACCCCAGAAGTGGTGAGTACTGGGCCGCACGGTCCCCTCTCAGCCTGGCTTTGTCTTAACCTTTAAGTGTTCCTATCCCTGTGGCTGACACCCTAAGCACGCAGGGCCTGGTGCTAGTGAGGTGTGCCTCTGCCTCTGCCCCACATCTGTCTGTGAAATCAGCCTGTGGCGCCTTTCCCATCCTTCATATCCATGCCCATGGAGGCCACACTGGGCTCTGCTGCACTCTGGCTTTTGCAGCAGAGGCTGTCCCCCTGGCTTCACCCCCAATAAAACTCTGCCTCCTCATCATGCAAGCCGGGATAGACCCAGAGGGCAAAGGACACCCCAGGGTGTGGCCCACTGAGCTCCTGGATCCTGGCTGTAGGGGCTCTTGGAGCCTGAGCTTTGACCCGAGGTCTCTTTTAATATGACTCCACACTCCTAGGCGGTGACCAGGCCGCGGCCTTGACACCTTTGTCTGTGAGGGAGCAAGGAAGTCAGGGGAGCCTCCTTTGACCCTTCTACTTTCTGGGGCTTTGGCCTGGGCCCTAAGGGCCTCTCCCAGCCAGCTCTACTGGAGTAGAATGCCATTGACTTTGGTGGTCTCTGTCCTGGTGCAGCTTGCTGTGACAGACATGGAAACCAAGGCCCCCGAAGGAAGTTGTCTTTGGGACAGAGCTGGGGTTGGGGCCCTGCGGGGCCCACTTAGCTGTATATTTATAGACCCCACTGATCTATATTAACTCTGGACCTGCTCAGGCTATGGCAGCCTGGGATCTGAGGACTGCTTTGAACCCTCTGGGGGGCTGCTGTATCTGAGCTTGCCCTGTGGGGAGAGGCAAACTGAGGTGAGCCCCTTTCTCACCTTACCCTTCTGTGCTTGAGAACTCCTGCTGGGTTATTGGCTTGCACAGTCTTTAGCTTCTTGAGCTAAACTGGGGCCACCCTCAGTGGGGTGGGGTCGGTATCTTTGTCTGAGGATCGTCATCGTGTCGTCATGCCTTGCTTCTTCCAACTCTGCAGGGAGGTTGCCTATACAGCATGGGATCCAGGGCAGCCCTGCTCCTGTTCCAAGCCTCAGTCCTCTCATCTGTAGAATGGGCATGATTCCCAGGCAGTTCACAGGCATTAGGTACCAAAGTACTTACAGCTCCTAAGCTGGAGGCCACTACGTGCATGCCTCCTGCATCTCTTCTGGTCCTTGTCATCTGCTGGGAGGGACCAATGTGTTACCTCTAGATGGCCCTGTGAGGCCCTAGGGGCAGCATGACTTGAATTCAGACTCACCTAAGTCTGAATGTTCCCTCTCCCCAGGTCCCTCTCCAGGGCCCTTGGGGTCCTTGGTAGGGGGGGTGACTGAACTCCTCCCCCAACAGTGTGGTCCAGCCCTTGGTTGCCATGGAAACAGCTCCACTAACTCTATGCTTCTCTTCCAGAGCAGAGACGACTGGCCGCCCTGAGTGCAATTCAATTCAACAGACATTTACTGAGTGCCTACTATGCGCCAGGCCTTAGGCTAGGCACTGGGGAACACAGAGAGGAAAGTGGGGGGGGTCCCATTCTCAGATAGTTCTGGCACCAAGAGAGAAGCCTTGTGGGTGGTTGGAGGAGCAGAGCCTGGGATTGAAATGCATCATGGGAAGGCTACTGTTTGTCTATGCCTCAGTTTCCCCTCCCAGTATGGGAGGGCAAGGTGGGGCCAGGGTTATCCAGGATTCCACAGGCCACTTATTGGGGGTGGAGTAGAGCAGGGAGGTCACCCCTCTCATGCAGGATCCTCAGAGAAGGGGCTGAGCTTTGGGCCCCAAGGTGCGGGGTGGGGGATAGGTGGGACCAGCTCCTCACTCCTCAGGTGCAGGAACAAAGACCTGGAGGACATGGGGTTGGGCATCCCAGGAGTTCTGTGGGGCAAGAGAGGAGATGCTAGGTTATGAGCTCAGAAAAGGTGAGAGGGTTTGAGGATGTGAGCT
The DNA here is from genome assembly GCF_004785775.1 of Grammomys surdaster. Taxonomy (NCBI): domain Eukaryota; kingdom Metazoa; phylum Chordata; class Mammalia; order Rodentia; family Muridae; genus Grammomys; species Grammomys surdaster. The sequence continues at coordinate 336,561 of NW_021619445.1, read as the reverse complement.
CTGTTTGGGGCAGTGGCAGCCATGGTGGGCCGCTGAGGAGGAGGAAGTCAGGGACATATGTCTTTCTTTGTCTCGACCTTCTCCTTCCCCATCCCTGGAACTCTCATAGAACCAGCAGCCATGTAGTTAGTGTGGCATCTGTGTTGTGCTGGGCATGTCATGGTTAGTCTTCACTACTGCCCACGGAGGTGGGTAATCGGGGCCCAGTTCACAGTGTAGTAGTACACCAGACCCAACCTAAAGTTGCCCAACTCACCAATTCCCCCACTATCACCTCTCGTTGAGAGGGTCTGCACTCTGAGTGGCTCTCCCGTTCTGTCTACCCCAATGCCCTGAGGTATTCCCAAGAGCCATGGCAGGAAGACACCCAGATGCCACTAGTTAGACTGTTGGCTCGGCAGCCACCCTTAGAGACCAGTGTAGAGATGGCTCCTTCCCGTAGGCTGAGGCTCAGGGGTTCAAGGTTAGATGAGGGAGTGACAGCCTGGGCTGGGATGCTGTCTCCTTAGCAGCAGCTAAGGCTTCTGGGATGTTGAACTGCCTGTCCCACCCCAACTTTGGAGAAGTTCTTCCCCACAGCCTCAGCAGACAGCGCAAGGGACTCAGACCTCAGATCGGGGCTCCAGTCTGGGTGTTGCCTTGCATGACTGTGTGAGAGACCATTAGCCACTCTGAGCCTCGGTTTCTTTATTTGTTCATGGGAGGGCTGGTTCCCCTCTCCACTTAGCAGCCATAGATATTCACTGAGGGCTGGTGTCGACTGGGCTGGTGGGGAGGCTCAGAAGCAGGCCTTCCTTGGAGAACTGAGTCAAAGGGGAGAAGCGAGTGACAGGATTCTTCTAGGGACAGAGAAGGACAAAGCCCAGGGGCATTAGGGATCCATAAGGGATACCCCAACCAGGTGAGGAGAGCAGGTTCCAGAGGGCCACAGGGGCTGGGCTCTGGGTGTACTGGAATTCCCCCATCAGCCCGGAGCCAGGGAAGCTCCATGTTCTAGCTGTTCTCCCTCTGCCGGGAGGAGGATAGATGTGATAGGTTGGTAAAGCCTGGAGGCCGACCAGTCAGGATGCCGGAGTGGAGCACAGCAGGACCAGGGGAGCTGGTGGGCATGAAGATCGCTAGGGTGGGGAGCTGGAGAGAAGCCAGACAGGGTGTGTGGGGGCGGGGAAGAGTGTCTGTCCTTCCAGGTGCTAGGGAGGAGACAGGCAGCGGGGATGGGGCTGTCGGGGGCCAGGAAGGTGATGACGGGCATCACAAAGCATCTATTAGGAACCATGGAGAGGACCAAGATGTACTCTGGGGCAGGAGGCAGGCTTGAGAGGAGCAGCGAGCTGGGGGTGGTACCCCGGGGAGGCATTTGAGGAACAGGGACGTTGTGGGAAAGCCAGCCATGCAGTTCCTCAGACTGGGATGGTTGTGTTTCTCTCTGCCCACCATGTTCTCAGAGAGGGAGGCATCATGGATGTCAAGTCATGGGTGGCAAGAGGCCCCTGAGGGTCAGGGAAGGCAGATCCCCAGCTCAGCCCTAGAAAGGGGAGGCTGCAGTGGGAGGGAGGCGTTTGGGATGGAGTAGAGCATTTGCATGCGTAACAGGGCTGGGGCGAGGGAGAGAGGAAGTGGTAGAGAGATGAAAGGAAATTACCATACATCAGGATCTTGTTATTCAACCTAATTTTCAAAGGGGCACAGCTGTCGCGCTGAGATAATCCGTTAATTATAACAGCCATTGTGCTTTGGCAATGGGAGAGAAACCGAGGCTGGGTACAGGCTTGAAGGCTGGGGCGGGAAAGGGCCTTTGAGGGTCCGGGACCTCAGAGAGGGGCCAGGGAGAGAGGCAGAGTGGGGTGCTGGGCTCTCAGGACCAGAGGAAAGAGCAGGGCAGGGACTAGGCCACAGGCCACTGTCAGTGTGGAGGTGACAAGGCCTGATGCTTGCCAGTTGGCACTATTGCTCCCGGAGCCAGCCTCCAGAGCCTCTCTGAGCAGTTAACTTTATTGAGCAGTTGCTATGTGCCACACCCTGCTCCCTCTAAGCTGTTCCCTATAGTGAGAACCCTTCCCGACCCCCTTTTGTTTTCAGAAGAGGAAACACTCAGGAAAGCAGCTTGCCAAGACCACTGAGTGAGGTAGCTGGCAGACCCACACGTGATCAGAGAGTATGGCCCTGACCTTCCAGTGTAGCCTGAGAGACGGGACCCACTGGGTAGATGCAGGAGTTTCCATGGTTTAAGGCATGTCACGACCGACCGTGGTCACGGGTGGCCCTCCCCCAGTGGCGTTTCCGGGGCCCTGGGTGCCGACAAAGCCTACTTGTTCTCTGGGCTGCAGCTGCAGGCCCCCTGTGGCCTCCAAGGCAGCCTTCAGGCTGGCCCCCAACTCCCAGAGCAACTACCCTCAGGGCCAGGAGAGGGTGTTCCACACCACCTCAGGTGGCACTCTTGATGGCCTTTGCCACCACCTGCCTGGAGGTAGGAAGGAGACAGACAGCTGGCTCAGACCTGGGAGAGATTCTTAGTCCCAGCCTTGGGTGGGACTAAGAGTCCAGAGACACCTGGATGCTGGGGTCTGGGAGAGGCAGGTGGGAGGCAGGGAATCATGGAAGGGAACCCTGGCTGTCCAAGACCCCCAGCCATTTGCTCCAAACTTGGCTCATGGGTCAGACTTAGGCCAGATGTCCATGCAGCTTTGAGCAGGAACTCAGTGGAGGCCAGCTGCAGAGGTAGGGAGCTTGCTCTGAAAATGCAGCCGGAACCCCCAGTGTGACCCAGAAACTCAGGTAGCACTGTGGAGGGCAGGTGAGAAGCAGAGGTTCTCAGGGGTTGGGGGGTGGGGCAGCAGGTGTGGGGAGCTCTGTGAAAAGCTCCCTGCTGGAAGCCAAGGAGAGGCCAGAAGTACACGGGGCAGTTTAAAGTCCTGGAGAATGGATGACTCCTAGCCCAGGGCCCACTTTCAGTAGACTGGTAGGACCAAAAAGCCACAGATACACTCTGGAACCCTAGACTCATCACTGGAGACTTCCCAGATGATACCCCATGCTGCTGCTGTCTTAGAGTTCTGAGACGCAGAGCCACTGTGGGGCGGAGTGGTATCTGGTGGGGTTGGAAGTAAAGGTCCAACGTGTGAGCTAGGAGCAGTCTGCTGGTGGATCCCCATGTAAGCAGGTGTTTCTGCCCCGACTCCAAGAGTCCTTCTCTTCTTTGTCTCATAACCAACAGTGCCCAGGGATCAGGGCACTGGTCAGGGAGGACTGTGCCTCCTGCTCTGTCCTATAGTGGGCAGAACCATGGCTTACTGGGTCACCCATGGGTGCTAGTGGGTTCTAGAAAAAGGAATGCTTTACAGAAGAAAGCTCCCAAGCTGGCCACACTGCCAGCTAGCTAAAAACAAAACTTAATTACTGTCCAGATGAAGCAGGGTCCCTTGGCATTGCATGAGTCAGAGCCTGGGGCCAAGGAGGAGACAGCCACTGCATAGCAGCCGGAGATCTAGTCCCCTCCTCTGCATAGCGCTGCTCAGAACAGCAATGGCTCACAGGCCTGCTTCCTGGGATGAGTGATCTTCCCGGAAAGCTTCTAGGCCCAGTTGATGCCTTTTCTGCCCATGTATTCCCCTGACAGGCCAGGCTGCCCCAGTGGGCCGTGTGCTCCAACCTGGAGCCTCCGCTTCTCCCCAGAGGTCCCCTGACATACTGCCCTGCCTTGGAACGACCCTAAGGATATTGGAAGGCAGGAAAATGCCCACCCTTGGGACCCTGGAGGAGGAGCAGACTGCAGGTAGAACTGAGAGGGTGGGCCTAGCCGGTGCCTGGTACATAGTAGGTGTTCCATAAATGTTTATTGAATGAATGAATGGAGGCCATACAGGCAGAGGCAGCGTGCGCGCGCAGGCACTGTGCAAGAGCGGGTCCAGTGGAGACCGGTGAGTAGTGCCCAGGGGCTGCCGCTGAGCCAAGTGGGGGAGGAGAGGCCAGGCAGAAGAGGGCAGGGGCAATGCGGGTGGAGAGGCTAGCCTGGGAGTGGGCAGGCGTGATAGGGGAAAGAGACTAGGTGGGGAGACAGGAGAGGCTGGTGGGGAGAGACCAGGGAGAGAAAGGGCAAGGTCAGGTGTGGGGAGGGGAGTCTAGGAGGGAAAGTGGGTTCCAGGGGAGGAGAGACCCTGTGAGGGTGGGGGAGAAGGAAGACTGCTCCCTGAGCAGAGTGGAGGGTGGGGGGTTCTACAAGAGCCAGGAAGTGACTGGGGTACTGTTAGAACAGACTTCCACACAGAGCCACCTAAGGGCCCCTGTGCCTGGAGTCTTAGGTTGGCTGGGGCTGGGGTGGCCAGGAGCTGGGCCAGGCTAGGTATCCCAGAACTGCTCACAAACCAGAGTGCTGGCCAAGCACAAGGCTTTGCGGCAGTCCTTGACTTCCTGCCTGCAGCTGCTTGGAGGTCTGGCTGTGGTTAGTGCCTGGATGCCTTGGGGACAGGGACGTAGAGGGACCCATGAGCTGGGAGGGGGACACAGTGGGCAGAGCCCGAGACCCACAGACACTGACAGATGTTCTCTGAACTGATGGGATTGAGGCCCGGAGATGATAAGCCCTGGATTGCAGGCCTTGCACAGGGAACCCACTCCCCAGACCTCATTGCCCCAGAGCGGATGCTCTTCCCGTGCCAGGCTCCACCTAAGGAAGGCCCTTCTTGGCTATGTCTCCAGCCAAGAGTTCCAGGCTCCACACATGTGGGGGAGGAGGGAAGGGATTTTTTGGCTCTGGAGGTCCACTAAAGCTCAGAGAGCAAGCTGTGGCGATGGCGCAGGGCAGGTATGAGAGGAGCCCCTCCAGGGTGTTGGAGGTGTGGTGTCTGGAGGGATGACATGTTCCTTCAGCTTGTTCCATCTCCTCCCTGTGACATGGCACAGCTATGGCCGCTCCCAGCAAGGGGCAACACAGAGTGGGTGCTGAGGCAGAGGGCAGAGGCCAGCTCCCTGGGGATGCAGAGCAGCTGGCTTCTGGGCTGAGACTAATGAGAGGTGACGGAATGGGGTGGATGAAACCCAGCACCTCGGGTGAGACAGAGGCAGAGTGGGCCCCTAGCTGTCCTGGGCGTTCTGAGGGTGTCGGGCAGTGTGTGCACGGGGCCCAGGGGCCTGGGTGACATCTAGAGCAAGGTGAGAACAACATTGACTCATGCCCCTGCTGAGCTGACAGAGGGAGGAAGCCAGGCCTGGTGGAAGTGATGGCTCGGCCATCAGCCTTGGTGCTGCATTCCAGGTAGCCCAGCTGGAGGAAGGACCTGGAGTGGTTGGAGCTGACATCATGGTTCAGGGAGGGAGGGAGAGGAGGTAGCAGCAGTCACCTAGTGAGAATCTTGTAATAGATGCAAGCGTGGGAAGCAGTCCCTGCAGAGACCCTAGCAAGACTCAGGCTGGCCTAGGTTCCTGCCTGTGTGACCTTGGGCATATTGCTATACCTCTCTGAGCCTCTGTCTCTTTGTCTGAAATGAGCAATGTAAGGGGTTAACCAGGCTAGGAGGCTCAGGGCATCCCCTGACACATCGTGATCCCCCATTGGTGAGTTCTAACCTCTGACACCCTGGCCTGGAGGAGTCATGGATTTCAGCCATTTCTCCTGCACACAGTGGCCCAGCACTGGTGTGTTTGGGCCTGTTGTGGCAAGCATGGGAGTTACACCAGCAAACTATAAGAGATACACTGCCTGTGCTGTGCTGGGTGGTGGTGTAGGGGAGTGAGTGGCAGCTGAGAACCCAATGTCACAGTAGAGCACAACAAGGGGGTTCTCTCTGACATGGTGATGAAGCAGGGATGGCGTGGGGATCAGTTTAGCAGAGACTTGACTGAGGTCAGGCAGTAGGTATGCTGAGGAAGCATGTGCCAAGCAGAATCGTGTGCAAAGGTCCTGGGGTTGAGGCCCACACCTGGTCTCAACTAAGAATTTCTTGACTGACAGAAAAGCTAACCTCCCAGGGGCTGGAGCAAGCTCCTTCCATCAGGTGGGGGGTTCACTGAGGGAGGAAACTCACAAGAGGGTCAGTGTTTGTCCTACTGCTTTGAGTCCAGCATTCCAGGCTTCTCGTCTGTTAACTGAAGCATTCATTAGCCACACAGGGTTGTTGTTCAAGGATGTGTCAGATACACCTGAGCCACTGAAAAGACACCTCTGGGCAAGGAGCCCAGAGAAGGTGATGAGCCTGCCTGTGTCACACAGCTCTGTTTGACCCCCAGAGACTCTTACTTCTGGTGCCCACACTTTTCTCTCTCTCCCGCAGGGCTCGTCACACTTGAGATCCTGCTAACTTATCAACTTGCCAGGTAGTTCAGTGGCAGTGGCATAGTTTCCTAAGTTCATAGAAGCCTCTGGAAGGGGAAGGCAGCAGTAAGCCCTAGTGTCCCTCCCTGAGGCCCAAGCCTTGGCCCCAGAAGGTGGAAGGATGGGTAGTGGCCTGATTGCCCAGTGCTAGCTTCTAGAAAGGGGTGGTGAGGTTGCTGTAACGTTTGCGAGTTCTAGCTGGGCCTGAGGAGTCCGTCCTGTTTAATCTGGGGTAACAGCACAGCACGACGCGGATGGTTATGACGGCACTGGGGGAGCTTGGCCAGCTTGGCCCTGCAAGGAGCCTGTACCAGGGCTGAGCTGCCACCGTCAGTGTCTCCCTGCTCATCCCTCCACCTCTGATGGGTGACCAGGGCACCAGCCATTTTTCCATGTCCTTTCCCTGTCCCTTCAGCAGTGTCCCCACAGGAGCGGGAAGCCTGGGATCAGCATAGATGAGAAGACCCTCACTCTATAGGACAGGTGTGCTCTGTTGTGTCCCAGAGGGTGCTGGAAGTCCCGGGTGCTAGTCATCTTGACACATAAGAGGGGAAACTGAGGCTCAGAGTGGGCTGTTCTCATTCACAGCACCACAGGCTGTGGTGCCATGATAGAAGCCACACCAAGTGCCCTGCTAGGCCTGGGCTGCCACCTGTGGGACCCCACTGTTGCCCCAGCCATGCCTGTGGGGTACATCCACCGAGCTGTGTGTGGGAGCTAGGGCTCAGGCCAGCGCCTGCACTACAGGGAGTGAGCAGAGGACCCTACTGAGGCCTGGGGTTTGACACCCCAGTCCTGAGTCTGGAGTCTAGCCTGCTCTAGTTCTGTGTAGGACCTGGACCACATCCATCTCTTGTCCTGGCCCCAGCTTCCCTATGAGAAGACTGGAATCCAGCTGTGCCGGGCTCCCCTTCTTGCTTTGTGGATGCCAGGATTCCAAGTCCACGGAGGGAAACCGTGGCCAGGGCACAACCCCAGCTGGGTCAACCTGTCCACTGAAGCTAAGCCTGTGACAGAACAACACCACCAGGTGGCTCAGGCAGTCTGTCTCCAGCTCTGACATGCACCCCCACCCCTAATGCCCACTGATGTTGCTGGCTCTCCTTCCTCCTTTCCGTCCAAGGATTCATGGGAAGGGACCTCACACAGCCTGCAGCTGGATAGTCTGCTCTTTGCCAACGTTGCACTGATCTGAAATGTGTTCCCTGCCCGCGCTGGCTTGTCCTTGCTACTGCATGGCTCCTAAGCTGCCCCTGGGGCTCAGCACTGTAGGAACCGGCTCTGGGCAGCTGCTTTTGCGCTTTTCCTGACATGCTCTTAGGTGTGTTTGGGGGCTTAGCTGAGTCCAGTCTCTGTCTTCTTGGGCGTTGGGAGGTAGGCAGCAGGTACTCGTGTCACACTCAAGCTTGTCACCTCCCTCCCTGTGGTCAGTCCTCTATTGGATGTGCTCCCCATTTGTCTCCATGCTCCCTCCCTATGGCCATCCTGTTGGATGTGCTCCCCATTTCTCTCCATGCTCCCTCCCTATGGCCATCCTGTTGGATATGTTCCCCATTTCTCTCCATGTTCCCTCCCTATGGCCATCCTGTTGGATGTGCTCCTTCTCTCTGTGCTCCCTCCCTATGGCCATCCTGTTGGATATGCTCCCTATTTCTCTCTGTGCTCCCTCCCTATGGCCATCCTGTTGGATGTGCTCCCCAATTGTCCCCATGTCCCGTTGTCACTATAGTTTCCTTTCTCCTTCCTCCCAGGTATGTTTGTTTGAGGAGCACCCTCACAGGAGCAGGAGAGACTGACCTTGTACACTTGACCCCAAGACCCCCACACCCACCCCCTGGACACCTGCACCTTGATCTTGTGAGCAGCTGGGCAGGGGACCAGGTGCTGCCGTCAGCGCCTTTGTGGCCTTGTCCTCTCCCTGGCTGCACCAGGCCTCGACGGGTGGTGGGCAGACAGCCCAGGCTGAGGACAGGGTAACTGACGCATACGGGACACGGACACGGTGCTGGGAGCCTCCTCCCCACCGTGCATGCGTCACAGGGAGAGTAGGCGCTGGGCCCCAGCCCAAACCATTCCGGGGAGCACAGGAGCAGGAGAGGGCCACTTCAGGGTCACCTTGAGGGCTTGGGGGAAGCTATGGGACATTCTGTCTACCCTAGCCTGATTGGAAGAGAAGGGCAGAGCCAGGGGGAACCAGCAGCACCTCTCCAAAGCAAGGCCCCCTTTCACCCCCTCCCCCGGCCTCTTCCTATCCCCTGCCTCCCCTGGGCTTTCCTCATATAGGCAGCCTGGCCCTGGCTAAAGTGATTTTAGCTTGGATCTGAGCAGGGGAAGGGACTCTGTGTATGGCTAAAGCTTTGTAAGCATGCACGCACACACATGTATGAGCAACATACATGTGCTTAAGTGGCACGGGGGTGGTGGTAATTGGCTGCATTTCCAAGGCCGTAGACACGAATGCCTGCCACCATTACACACACATGGTCCCTGTGGTTTACCATTGCCACACATGTCCTGTGTGAACACACATACTCCTGCGTGTGCCAGCCTGCACACTCTCTCGGTGTATACGTCAGCGCCCTTGTGTCTGTGCACCTGTGTACCTGCACACCAGTGTGGTCCCCAGACTGGGGAGGGACTGCATTACAGACTAAGGGCTCTCGGACAGGCTGGCCCCTGCTTCTCAAGACAGCAACTGAGAGGACTCGGCCAAGACGATCTGGCTGATGGTGGGAAACTGAGGCCATCGTGTTTCACAGAAGCCAAAGTCTTCAGCTATGAGAGCCTTGTGTGGTATGGGTGAGGATGGAGGGCTGTCAGCTGCCTGGGCAGCCTTGTGACTCTCACACTTGGCCCCACAATGGGGAGAAAGGTGTGTCAGGCTGGCCTCCCAGGTTCCCAGCCTGCTTGCTACAAAGCCAGCCTTTGACCCAGGTTGGACCTCCTCAGCTGGCTCTTCAGTGTGCACTGACTGACACAGGAGCCTCCTCTGGGTGCGTTCTCATGCCTCCCTCCCTTTCCCCTCTGTTGCTCACAGCTTTAAATTGGCTTCACTTTAACACAAAGTCTAGACATTCTTTTTTTTTCAAAGCACTCTCTTTCCTAGAGTCTCCCTGGGGGAGGAGCAGGAGGTGGAGGTGGCTCTTGTGGACACTGTTCTGGCTTTCCAGAACAAATGTGGATTTCTCTTTTGACCATCTTTTGTCCTTGCTGGAATGCAGCTGTCTAGGGCCTTCGCAGTTTCTGGAGAAAGAGTGCAGGGTGTGAGCTGAAGCCAGGTTGGGCTGTGTGCAGCTTGCCTGGTACTCAGCCAACTCTCCCCAGGGGTCTGGGGCTTGGTTGTCTCCTGGTGGAAAGTGAAGGATGAATCAGATGGGCTGTGGGCTGTGACCCCCTGCTGCTACTCAGTCTTCTGTGTCTCAGGAGGAGCAGCCAGATCGCACCTTGACACTTCCCATCAAATGGCCCAGGAAAGGGCTGGCTTCCCTGGCACCACATAAGTACAACAGCTAAGAGTGCGGTTTACCCAGCTCCTCCGTCCGTTCATCCATCTGTGCAGACAGGGGCCCTTGCCTCCTGACTCTATGATGACTGTCAGTGTCTTAGGAACCTTGATCCTGGCCCAGCTTTACTACGTTACTTGGTGCAAAGCCTCGTCCTTCTCTGATCTTCTGACTCCAGAAGGGGATATGAGGTGGTCCCAAGTCCCGAAGAACCCCCTTTGTGATTGATTCATGTGCCCTCCTCTGCTAGAGAGTGGGGTAGAGTCCCTTACTCTTGCCCCTCCTCCTCTGGCTTAGTTCTGCCCACAGCACCAGCCTTCCTTCTGCAGAGACCCTGGCCCTTACACACCCCCACCACAAGGGAGGCCCACTGCCAGCCTGTTCTGCTCCCCTCCCCCATGGAAGCTGAGACAAGGGAATTATTTTTGGAACAAGAGCAGTTACACAACAAATGAATTATTTATCTTGGGGCACGGAGAACGAGGCATTTCACTGGGCTTCTTAATTCTTATCCGGATTTGGGGGGTGCCCACTTGGATGTGTGGACATGTCTGTCATGTACACAGATGGTAGGGAGGGTGTGTGTGTGTGTGTGCGCACGTGTGTGTGTGTGTGTGTCCCTCCCATGTGCAGCCCATGCAGCTTTGGTTTCATAGACTTTTACAGGCCAGCCGTTGCACGTGGACACTGTGTGTCGGGTGTGCCCTGGAGGGTGGGTGTCCATGCACGTGTGCCCACATAGTCCTCTCCAGTCTTCCTCCTCTGTCTTGGTGCCCAGACCACCCCTACCCACACGGGGACTCCTGATATCTCCTGGGAGCCTTGCCACCCCAGCCGTCTTTTGCTTTATGGAAACAGGGGCCAAGGGGTCCTTGCTGTCACGGAGCCCCTGGTTCTAAAAGTGTATAAAAGAGGGATGGGGGCCTACACTGGACCCTGAAGGGGTGGGTCCAGGCCCTCACACTAATCTGTCACTGTCTTTTGACGCTACCTTACAGGAACAGATGGGCTTCTTCCTGTCTCCATCTCACTCAGCACCCCTCAGTGTTGCACTCCTGCTTCCTGTGGGAACTGCTTGAAGGTCTGAGCCTGGAACCCAAGGGGAAAGGGAAGGAAGAGGAGGAAGAGGAAGACATCAACGCCTGAAACCCTGCATACCTTTCCAGCGGGAACCTGGAGTCACAACAACGCCCACTACCTGCTCTTTGCCCTTCAGAGCAGCAGGTGCCAGCTGTGTCTGTTCTGCCCGTCCTGCCCATCCTGCCCAAGACCCCTGTGCTGGGGGTCACCCCCAAGATGGTGATGGCTCCGGGGAGGACTGTGCTACCAGCCCCAGCCTCTGGCTGCTAGATCCCTCTGTGCTCCGGCCCTTTACCCAAGCTGGCCCTCTAAGGGGCCAAAGCCCGGGCCATGCTGCGCCTGGGGCTGTGTGCAGCAGCCCTGCTGTGCGTGTTCCAGCCAGGCGCTGTGCACGCCGACTGCTGGCTCATCGAGGGGGACAAGGGCTACGTGTGGTTGGCCATCTGCAGCCAGAACCAGCCACCTTATGAGACCATCCCCCAGCACATCAATAGCACTGTGCACGACCTGCGGCTCAATGAGAATAAGCTCAAAGCTGTGCTCTACTCCTCACTCAATCGCTTCGGGAACCTCACGGACCTCAACCTCACCAAGAACGAGATTTCCTATATTGAGGATGGTGCCTTCCTGGGCCAGACGAGCCTGCAGGTCCTGCAGCTGGGCTACAACCGGCTCAGCAACCTGACTGAGGGCATGCTGCGTGGCATGAGCCGCCTGCAGTTCCTCTTTGTGCAGCACAACCTCATTGAGGTGGTGACGCCCACCGCCTTCTCAGAGTGCCCCAGCCTCATCAGCATCGACCTGTCCTCCAACCGCCTCAGCCGTCTGGATGGCGCGACCTTCGCCAGCCTGGCCAGTCTGATGGTGTGTGAGCTGGCCGGCAACCCCTTTAACTGTGAGTGTGACCTCTTCGGCTTCCTAGCCTGGCTTGTGGTCTTTAACAACGTCACCAAGAACTACGACCGCCTGCAGTGTGAGTCACCTAGGGAGTTTGCCGGTTACCCACTGCTCGTGCCCCGACCTTACCACAGCCTCAATGCCATTACTGTCCTGCAGGCCAAGTGCCGCAACGGCTCAATGCCTGCCCGGCCTGTGAGTCACCCCACACCCTATTCCACGGATGCGCAGAGGGAGCCTGACGAGAACTCGGGCTTCAATCCTGACGAGATCCTCTCAGTGGAGCCTCCGGCCTCGTCCACCACGGATGCGTCTGCTGGACCGGCCATCAAGTTGCACCAAGTCACCTTCACCTCGGCCACCCTGATTGTCATCATCCCACACCCTTACAGCAAGATGTATGTGCTGGTCCAGTACAACAATAGCTACTTCTCCGACGTCATGACACTCAAGAACAAGAAAGAGATTGTGACACTGGACAAGCTGCGAGCGCACACTGAGTACACCTTCTGTGTCACCTCACTGCGCAACAGCCGCCGCTTCAACCACACCTGTCTGACCTTCACCACTCGGGACTCCGTGCCTGGGGATCTGGCCCCTAGCACCTCCACCACCACACACTACATCATGACCATCCTGGGCTGCCTATTTGGCATGGTCATCGTGCTGGGGGCTGTCTACTACTGCCTGCGCAAGCGGCGCATGCAAGAGGAGAAGCAGAAGTCCGTCAGTGTCAAGAAGACCATCTTAGAGATGCGCTATGGCGCTGATGTGGATGCTGGTTCCATAGTGCATGCTGCACAGAAGCTAGCCGAGCCACCAGTACTGCCTGTGGCCAGAATGTCCTCTATTCCCTCCATGATCGGGGAGAAACTGCCCACCTCCAAGGGTCTGGAGGCCGGGCTAGACACACCCAAGGTGGCTACCAAAGGCAACTATATTGAGGTGCGCACAGGTGCTGCAGGGGACAACAGCCTGGCCCGGCCTGAGGATGAGCTCCCGGAAGTCGAAAATGGCCAGGGCTCAGCTGCTGAGATCTCTACCATTGCCAAGGAAGTGGACAAGGTCAACCAGATTATTAACAACTGCATCGATGCCCTCAAGCTGGATTCGGCCTCTTTCCTTGGGGGTGGCAGTGGCGGAGGTGGGGACTCTGATCTGGCCTTTGAGTGCCAGTCCCTCCCTGCGGCTCCTGCTGCCTCCTCAGCTGCCACTCCTGGGGCGCTGGAGCGGCCCAGCTTCCTGTCACCCCCCTACAAGGAGAGCTCCCACCACCCGCTGCAGCGCCAGCTGAGCGCCGACGCTGCAGTGACCCGCAAGACCTGCAGTGTGTCGTCCAGTGGCTCCATCAAGAGCGCCAAGGTCTTCAGTCTGGATGTGCCAGACCACCCAACCCCCACAGGACTGGCCAAGAGCGACTCCAAGTACATCGAGAAAGGCAGCCCCCTCAACAGCCCACTGGACCGGCTTCCACTGGTGCCCACGGGCAGCAGTGGAAGCAGTGCGGGGGGTGGTGGCATTCACCACCTGGAGGTGAAGCCGGCCTACCACTGCAGCGAGCACCGGCATAGTTTCCCCGCTCTCTACTATGAGGAGGGCGCTGACAGCCTGAGCCAGCGCGTGTCCTTCCTCAAGCCGCTGACCCGCTCTAAGCGAGACTCAACCTATTCGCAGCTCTCCCCCAGACATTACTACTCAGGGTATTCCTCAAGCCCTGAGTACTCGTCTGAGAGCACACATAAGATCTGGGAGCGCTTCCGGCCCTACAAGAAGCACCATCGCGAGGAAGTGTACATGGCTGCCGGCCATGCCCTGCGCAAGAAGGTCCAGTTCGCCAAGGATGAGGACCTGCATGACATCCTTGATTACTGGAAGGGGGTCTCAGCCCAGCAGAAGCTGTGACCCTCTCCTCCCCCACCGGTGAGGTGATGGGGAGGAGGGCAGGGGTACTTGGGGGGAAGGGCCCCCCAATAGGGTGGCCGGGAGGCGGGGGACAGGCCAAGGAGCCTGGGGCCAAGGGGCCCGGGCCTAGGAGTGGACGCACATGCACACCCGCACACATGCACCCACACACACACACTTGACCACCACCTGACTGTGAAGTAACCAACACCCAATAATAACGGACAGGAAAACAAACATTTTCCTTAAAGTTTACAACCTGCTACTGACACCAGTTGTCTGTACTGTGCTGCCCAAGGGACTTGCTGGGCTGGGAAAGAGGCCAGAGAGGGTGTGAGGCCTGAGACTCAGGCGAGTTTGGTGGCAAAAGAGATTTGGGTAGAAGCAAACCATAGGCCTCCCGTTCAGGGAGGCTATCCTCCAAGCTGGGGAACATTTCCCTTGGAGATTTGGCAACATGTGGACATTGGGCATCCTCTCTGCCCACTATGGATGGCCCAGAGAGAGGAAAAGAAGCCCCAGGGGTCTCTCACCCAACAGATTACAGCTCTGTCTCCCAGCTTCCTGGCCCAGTGCTGGCCCCGCCTCCAGCTGCTCCTCTGGGCTCTGTCCCCTTCATCTGCTATTCCTTCCAAAGTTGTGGTCTCAGGGGTCTAGGGACTGAAGCAGGCGGGTGCTTTTCTTCTTTAGAAAGTCCATGGGCATCTACAAGGTGAAAGGCTATGGTCCCTAGCCCTGGGTGGCCAAACGTAAGCAATGTCCTGCTGACTAGACAGAAGCAGAGGCAAAGGGTGCCACCAGCCCCCTTCAAGTGTCTTCCAAGTAGCCCTGGGGAGCTGCCTGAGTGTGGGGTGGTGGGTAGACCCGCTCCCCACTGGTTTCTCAGGTGTAGGCCCCCCATGCCACAGCCCCTAGTTTCTCTGGATCTCTGGGATTCCTACCCACCACAGAGAAGCAACAGTGAATGATGAGGTCTGGGGCCAGTGTGGAGATGATGTGGGGATCCCTCCCTGCACCCTGCACCCCACTTGCCTGGTTCCTGCTGTGTGCAGCATCTTGGCCTGCCCAGGAGGGCATCTGCCCCACCCTACCCTGTCTTATCCCCTGGCTTGAAGGGGGGGTCCCATGTTTCCATGGAAATGGCCACAGTCCTCTTTCTGACCCACTCCCAACACCAATCAAAGCACAAACAGTGAGGTGCCTCCTACTGCCCTGGTCAGGGAGCAGGCCAGGTTCCTGGCCCCTCCCCTTCCCTAGCTAGTTCGTTGCCATGGCAACCCAGAGCCTGGCAGTTGGTGCCCAGAGCGACCAACTGACCAACCGTTGGGCTTCGGAGTCCTCTCAGTGTGGGTGGTGGCAGAGAGGGGTAAAGGAGGCCTGGCCAGACAGCAGCCTTCTCAAGAGCCAGGAGCTTCTGGGGACAAGCTCTGGAGGCTGTTCTGGAGTCCCAAGACTAGACTAAGGCATTGTCCTTTGCCTTTGAGTAGGCAGTGGGCCTGTGGGGCATTGGGGCAGCTGTACTGGGCAGTTCTGCCCCCTGCCTGTGTGCTCTTTAGCTTTCCCATTGACATAGGGAGGAGCCTTCTCAGCTCGACCCCAACTTCCAGAGGCCCTTCATTCCTGTTGCTCTCTTGGGTTTCATGAGATTGGAGAGTGACTGTGGGGTGAGGAGGAGGATGGGAGAGAGACGTCTCACTTGATCTGTGAGGGCTCTGACCAGGAGTGCTGGGGCTCTCCTTGGGGGTGGGGAGACTTGACCGAACACCTCCATCACATCAATTTCGGGATGGGCTGAGCCCAGGGCTCACTCAGGGGTGACATTTGCAAAAAAAATAAATAAATAAATAAAATAAAGAAAAAAAAAAAAGACTGTTCTGGGGAGAGGAGGGGACAGGCCAGCCTGGATGTGAAGAGCAAAGCTTCCCTAGCTACCAACCTGCCCCTCACCCTACCCTAAACCCACCACCCTGAGAACAGCAGGCAGGCCGAGAGGCTGGGGGGCGTGAGGAAGCAGACCCCTGTTATCTT
The DNA here is from genome assembly GCF_004785775.1 of Grammomys surdaster. Lineage (NCBI taxonomy): Eukaryota > Metazoa > Chordata > Mammalia > Rodentia > Muridae > Grammomys > Grammomys surdaster. The sequence goes on along the minus strand of NW_021619445.1, from coordinate 320,844 downwards.
TGCATGACGATTTTACTGTATTTTTCTGAGCAAACATCTGTCGTGTATGTGCCAGTTTGTCCAGACTCCCCGCCCCCACCCCCAGTCCCTCTGTGTGATCCGAGCAGCTCTTGAAACCCAGGGAGGGCCAGCTCTGCAGAAGACCCAAAACAGGTGCCGCCAACCTAGCCCTGCCCCAGACCCTTCTCCCATCTTTCTGGGCATTGGGCCCACAAGTGCTGCCTGCCTTCCTCCAGTTTTACAGCTACTGCTTCCCCCTTGCCATCTCTGTCCTGTACCACCTCTGCTTGTCCTCCCTCCTCTCCACTGGGGAAAGCAGCCTGAGAGTGTTCTCAAGGCCACATTCTTGTGGGAGAGGCTGTGGAAGGATCCCCACAGGCCTGTTTCCATCTGGAAGCAAAACTGGGGCCCTCCAAAGAGGCACCTGGCCAGCCTCATGGGATGGAGAGGCTCTCACACTGAGCACAGGATACTAAGAGCTTGGAGCCTCAATAGAGTGGCTCGGGGTCCTGCAGGAGGGGAGTGGGCTTTAATCATGCCCAGGGAGACTCCCCACAGCGGAGTGGGCTCTGTCCCTATCTGTTTGGCCATCATTTTTGGTTGAAGGTAACTTATAAAACCTCAGATGCCACTTCAGGGGGATGTTAAAGAGAGGATCCATTTCAACAGAGGGGGACCAGGCCACAGAGACCTTTGAGACAGGGCAAGGGTCCAAGACATACGTACCTCCACTGGACAGGTTCTCCAGTTGACCTGGCCAGTCCTCTAGGGGTAGGCCCTAGGAGTTTCCTCCTGGCTCGTCCTATGTACTATCTAAAATGGCTTGTCCCTGGGCAGAAGTACAATTGTCACAAAATGAAAAATGGATTCTTACACCCCGGAGCCAAGTGAAGTCCCTGGCTTTATGAGTTCTGGGTCTGAGACTTGGGGCAGGCCATGATTAGGGGCACAAGGAAAGGAACCCAGGGGCTTCATGGAGTCATCTGGGGGACATGTGGGTAGGAGGTCACAACTGGGCTTTCCTGTCCTGGTAAAGAACAGCCCATGAGGCCTCCTTAGTGGGAGTGTGTGGCCTTCCCAAAATAAGCTTGAGTCAGATGGAAAAACGCTTAGTCTTAGCAGGTTCAGGGAGCCTGGACCAGGTTCTGGAGTCTGTGGAAAGGTCCCCTGTCACCAATGGCCCTTCAATTCTGAGACACTCCCTCTTGAGTACAGAGCAGAAAGCTCTGGAACAAAACAAAACCTATGCAGGGCTGGACGGCCTGTCTAGGGAGGTGGCCAGGGAAAGCCCTTTTAGGAGCACCCGGACAGTGCAGGGAGGAGAGGCAGCCATTGACGGTGCTGATGTCTGGGGCTAGCCCATGGCCCTTCTCCATGTTCCTGATTAGAAATGGCATTTGCTCACAGTTCAGAAAATTTAATGAGTTGATATTGGGCAGAAGTACAGGGAATGGGAAACCTCTAGACAGGCCCGGGGTAGGGGTCTAGGGGGAGACAGATAGGGACAGAGGTGACAGCCCTCTCATCCTACCAGTTCATGAGGAGCTGAAACTACAGGGAAGCAGATGGGGGCTTCCTTGCCGTGATGGGCATAGGGGACCAGGTGGCCTCTTGTCTCTTCAAAGAAGACAGGCAACCGAGCTCTGCATGGCAAGAACCACCGCTTAGAAAATGAGCAAGGAGGGAGAGGTGTGGGACCTCCCAGCTGTCCCCCAGCCTCTTCCCTAGCTGTCCTATCACCCTGCCCTAGCAGGTCCTGACAAGGCTGGGAACCTTCTCTCCAGGGTGTGGGTGGGTGGGACAAGGTAGAGGGGATCTGAAGTGTCTAGCTACCAGTAAGTAGAGTGACCTCACCCCCTTAACGTTTATCCCTCTTGACAAGGCTTGCTCTCTGGGATCCCCTCTGCCCCAGGACAAGGGGACCTTCCCCTAGGCCCCATGCTCATATCACGTGCCCTACACCCACTTCTAAGAAACAATCTCTCCCCCCCCTCACTAGCCTTAGTGCCCCTGCCCAGATACCAGCTGCCCCTGCTGAACAGCAGGGAGAATAGAGGTGTTCCCAAGGGTGGCCTCCTTTTCCTCCTACCCTCTTCTGCCAGTCAAGCACAGGGCTGAGGTGGAGGTCCAGGCGGTGATGGCCACCTCTCCTCCCTGCTTCCCACATCCCCCTTCCCTGGACCCTCCTCAGGAGCTGCCAGCCCCCAGGGGCATGGCGGCCTGGCACCTGGTTTGAGCCCTGCAGAGCTGGGCTGGAGGGGGGCCTGGACTCTGAACCTGTGACCCCTTGCTGTGTACGGAACTTGTCCCCCTCCTGGGGGGCCTTGGGCCCTCTCCTTTTCTTCTTTTAGGGGGTAACTTCATTTATTTCTCTTCCCTCCATTCGCCTCTCCCTCTAATTTTCCTGTTTTAAACCGAATGGCACGAAATCGTTTTCCTCACCTTGGAGATTCCTGTATGGAGAGAATCAATTTCTATATTTGCAATAAATTTCTTATTTAAAACAACAGGGCCCGAGGTTTGTGTTGAATGCATCCCAGCATCTCCAGTTCCTGCTGTCCCTTCTCATGTCCTCTTTTCCTGGATAACAGAGCTGAGTGGCAGTATCATCCTAGAGCACCTAACAGGGAATGTCAGGGTACATTCCCAACACCCTGTCACCAGAACATGGAAGCCACTCAGCCATGTGACCTGATGATGTGTTGAAACCTGGTGTCTACTAGTGGTCCTCCTTTATCCCAAGATCCACATCCCTGGGGAGGCACATGGGCAGCTTCTCAGGAGGAAAATTGCTCTTGACAGTCGTCATGGGGCCTGCCTGACTTGCTCCAGGCCACATTCCCTGCTCCTGCCAGGGTGGACCCCAAGCTGCCTTTGGACCTGACCTGGGCATCCATCTCTGGATCCTGATCACCCCTCTTCCGTGTCCTTTGCCATCTGCCAACCTTTCATAATAGCCATGGGCCATCCCTGCCTTGAAGAACCAAGGCTTTCTATGGGTTCCTGTGGCCAGGCAGAGTGTGAGTTACATTCTAGGTGGGGCCTCAGGCTTAACTGTCAAACTTGGCCGGAGGTTTGGGGCCAGAGTCACCACCACATGCCCTACCCGACTTGGCTTGGATCTTTGAAGACCTTCTTTAAGTGGGCTGCCAGGACTGAGCTAGTCCCTGTGAGGGATGAATATGGCACCATTATTAGTGGCAGATGGAAGATGGTCCGGAATTGCTGCCTGGAGTCGGATGTTCCTCCAAGAGACCTCCACTTGGGTGCAGTCTGGATTCTTGACTTCGCTTTAGAAACATAACAACACACACACACACACACACACACACACACACACAACCAAAAAAGCCTTGAGGCCTTGAGGGTGTGTCAGTCCAAGGCAGAGTTGGAGTTTATTAAGAGTTTTTAAGGGCTGGGGGTGTGGTTCAGTTGGTAGAGTGCTTGCCTAGCACGCATGAAGTCCTGGGTTTAAACCCCAGCCTCAGGTACAATAAATAATGCATGCCTGTAATCCCAGCACACTGGAGGTGGAGGCGTTGGCTCTATAGGAAGTTCAAGGCCAGCCTGGAATAAATGAGATCTTGTCTCCAAAAAAAAAAAAAAAAAAGTTTTAGTATAAATTTAAGTATGGGCATTGAGGGAGAGAGAACACGCAGACAAGGACAGTACACATATTCTGGGCTTCTGGCAAGAGTGTCCCACTTAAAATCTTAACAGGCACAATTATAGTTTGGGGGAATTCTGGAGTTACATTGTTCAAGGGGTTTCTAAGGACCTTTCCTTCCATAGTGAACAAGGTCCTCTGGTTTCTTAGGTACACTGTACAAGATAGTGGGACTGATACATGGTGAAGCCATAGGTCACGGGGGTCAAGTGAACCCTTACTCTCTACCCTAGGTCACCAGAAAGCTGAGACACATGCTTTGCAGTGTCCCTGGTGTGAGCCTCAAGCTCCGGGGGTTCATCAACAAGGTCACAGAGCTCTAGGCCTCAAGCGTGGCTCATAGCTGTTTTGTGTATGGGTGTTTGCCTGCATATATGTCTGTGCACCACGTGCGTGCCTGTTCTAGTCTCTCTTCTTGACGCATATGTGAGAGGAACGTTGTCTCCACATGGGCCATCTTCACAGTAAATTTCACTGTGTCAAAATTCTCCTCTCAGCTTGTGAGAGACTTCACCCAGGGGATGTGGACTCCCTTCTCTTTGAGTATTGCCCTAATCCATTCCAACTTGCCCTCCTGCCTCAGGGCCTGACTCCTTCTGGTCCCTCTAAACAACCGTTTCATACAGCCTCTGGAAGCCATCTTTAAGTGGCTATGGTAGACCTTGGACTGACCATCTCTGCCTCTTGACCCTCAGGTGGCTGGCTGGGGTCCTCCCAAAGTCCATGGTCCTGGGGACTCCTCCTGGGCCTTTCTTCAGCTGCTGGTGGCCCTGCCTTATTGGCCTTCTGCCTTTCCCTCCTTGGGATTCTCCCAGGCCCAAAGCCTCTCTCTCTCCTTCAGAAAAGGCCTATCATTTTGCTCCCTGACAAGGGCTTTGTGGGTGACCTTTCAGTCCATGTTTTCTTTAAATTCTTCCCCATTGTGAGGTCTGGCTCTTTCTCGCCCTCCTCTTTTGTGTTAGCAGGTAATTCCCCTCTCCCCACTTCCTTGTCTGTAGCTCCGGGAGGCCTACCCTTGTTAAAAGTACCTACTCCCTCGCAGGCCCTTTAACTACAGGAAGGTGAGCCTGGGCCAGGCATTTACCAACGAGGAAAGGTCGGGACTCCCACTCCTGTCCCTGCAGATGGGTTTCCCTCTACTTCCCGTCCTGTGGCCCACTCCCACGCACGTGTCCTTGGACCTTGCTTTCCGAAGAGAACTCTCCTCTTTACCCGCCTTGCTAACCCCCTTCAATGACTAAGGGACTCAGGATTATTCCTATGGTCCAACCACAAGGAGAGGCCTGGGCCTGGGCCTCCTTATCCTTCCTCCTGAGACCCAAGCAATAGCCTGCGTAGGAGGACCAGCGGTGGTCTCCTCAGCACCAAGTTAGCTGGTCTACATTCTGCTTGGCTGCAGCCACACGCTCTGTCTCGGACTCCTAGAGAACAGACTCTGATGGCCTGTCTTTGATCCCAGGGCCCCTGCCAAGCTCATGTGAGGAGTTTCACAGTGGCAACAAACACAAAGGCACAGGATGCTGTGCCTGGTCAGCATCCTCAGTATCCTGACCTCCTCCAGAGATCTCCCCTCCTGGACTGGACTGGTCCTTCTGCTGGGAAGGCATCTGCCCCTCCCCTCCCTTTCACTTATATTTGCATGGAGGGTTTACAGCTCACCGCCCACCCTCGGACCTAGCTGGTCTTGATGGTGGGAATTCCCCTGTTCTGCGGCAGACAGCAGAGTTGCACTTGCATGCTGCTGGGCTGCAGTAGATACTGTTGTCCCCTTGGTCCATCCTGAGGCCCCCATCCCCCAACTGCTGGCGACAAGATCAAGGCTGCCATGGCGAAGCTGGCTGGCAGTGGAATCAAGGATTCCCATGCTGGGATGTGAGATATTTTTTTCTTTACTCTTTTCTCTTACAATACATGCACCCAGACCTAAGCCTCCCCTCCATCTCTCCCCGCCCCGCCCAGTCATCATTCTCACACCTCCCCTCCACCCACAGATCCACTACTCCCATTCCTTTTCAGAAAAGAGCAGGCCTCCCAGGAATATCAACCGAACATGGCATAAACAAGATGCAGTAAGACTAGGCACAAATCTTCAAATCAAGGCTGGACGAGACCCTCTAGTAGGAGGAAAAAGGTCCCATGATCTGGCAAAAGACACCCCTACTCCCACCCGTTAGGAGTCTCACAAAAATCCCACGCTAAAAAACCACACCATGTATGCGGGAGGGTCTAGCACAGACCCGTGCAGGCTCTGTGATTGCCTCTTCAGTCTCTGTGAGCCCCTATGAACCCTGCTTAGTTGATTCTGTGGGCCATACTTTCTGGTCCCACCTTCAAGGCTGGGGAAATGGTGGTTCGGAGCTTGTGGGAGTGGCAACCAATGACTGGTCTAACTTGAGGCCCAAGCTCAAAAAGGGAGTCCCATTTGTGGCACTGCTTGGATGGCTGGAATCCAGAAACTGAATGGCTTAGAGACCTAGGATAAAACCAGACAGTGCAGGTCTTTCAAAAGCTGCCTGATCTACAGACAAGAAGGCCCAACCCTGGGCCCTGTGAGGAGTGTAGCAGATTCTGTCTGGCTTTGGGGATTTCTCTGGTCCCAGGGGCCCTTGCACGACACAGCCAGTACCTCCTGCCTTTCAGTTCTACTGCACTTTGACAGGGAGACAACGTAATGTCAGAGGTTGCTTCCTTGAGCTAGCCCACCTCATCTGACCCCCAAGGCTTTTCTTGTTCTTCTATATAATTTCTTTCTGACATCCCTTAGGTGGGGATGGCCTTACAGAACGCACCAGTCTGGAGGCTGTCAGCAGGTGGAAGAATGCTAGCCTGTGATAGGCCCAGGTCTTGGATTCTGCACCTTGACTCAAGCTGCTTAAACTTCTTGTTCTTTCTAAGATAAATTCTTAGAATAAATTCCTCATCTGAAGAAAGAAGAATGAGACAAAAAAAAAATTAGGTTTGGGGAGGAGGATCTTCTTGGGTCCTAGAAAGCACCAGAGGGAGCTAGCTAGGTGGTTCGTTCACTCTGTTTTCAATGCGTCCCAGACATGGCACCATGATCCTGAGACGGGAAAAGGAGAGCTAATATCAGATCTCCTGGGCCAAGCATGGCCCTCACCCAGGCTGTGTACACAAGAAGGGATTGCATGGGCCCAATCCCGGCCCAGCTCCCCACCCCAGTGCCAACACGCATGTTCCCAAAGCCTCCACACTTGACCCTTCTTGAAAGACCCGGGACCCCGGGACGGTCTCTCAGTTGACCTCAGGCCTGCATCCAGGGTCTATGCTCCCGAGGATGGCCAGTGCCCACCTGTGTGTGTGGGGGTGTCCTCTTGTGGGTGCAAGTAGCTCAGGGCCGCTGCACAATGAGCTGCAGACAGTTTAGGGGGGAGCTGGGTGTGTGCAAACACTTGTCCTCCAAGTTGTAGGATGTGCTGGGGGTGGGTCAGAGAAGAAGAATGCTATGGGCTAAGGGTTTACCTTTCCCCAGCCCAGCCCATCAAGGAGTCTGCCAACTTGAACTTGACACCTGTTAGGCCCCCACTGAGACGCATTTACCAAAAAAGGGGAGTGGCTATAACAGATTGTTAGCTTGATTTCTGACTTCTCAATATTTACTACCATGATATGCAGCCACCTTGGGGCTAGACCTGGGGTGAGGGGGCTTCAGTAAGATGATGTGGGTGACCCCCATTGGAAGAGGATATGGCCATAGGCTGGGAGCCTCCATTTGCATTTTGGTGTATGGCCAGGAGCAGGTAGCTTTGAAGGCCATCACCCGGGTAGAGGTATAGGAAAGCGTGTTCCCAGGAGAGAGGAAAGCACTAGGACCCAGGAGCTGGATGGGACCAGCTTGTGGGTCTGAGGGTAGAGGAGGGGTGAGACCATGGGAAGATAGGTAGGAAGTCCATTGGCCTGTGGGGTTCCTTCCCTCTGCCTTTCCAATTGAATAAAGGGTGTATGCCCTTCTTCTTTAGGAACTTGCACAGATCGGGGCTCCGTGGCTTTTCTGAGACAAGACTACATCTTGTTCTGTCTGCTTCCCAGGTAGCCATCCTAGCTGACCTCTGCAATGGAGAAGCCTAAAGCAAATAGGCAAGACCTTTGGCCCGGGGATAGCATTTCTGTGGCCACCTCTGAGCTCTTTGCCACATTCTTCCACATACTTCAAGACTGGTGCTCGGAAACTGGAGCCCAGAGCCCCAGCAGGCAGCATGGCCTCTTGCAGTCTATGCTGCAGAGAGTGCCATTGGGGAAACACAGTCCAGTCTCCTGGAATGGAGGAACTGGTCCTCTGCTCTAGGGCATTGTGGGGTACAGTGAGATGTGGGGCACCTTTGGGCCCAGGACTCCTTTCTTTTAGTCTCCTTTCCGTACGTCCAGCCCTCCACCCCAGTCTGCCACGTCCACTGTTACCTTGGTCTTCCAGCCTCGCTGGTCTAAGGACCCGTCTAGGGCTACAACTGGAGGGCAGAAGTTCCTCCACTTGGGCCTAATGCTGATTGCGTGGAGGGCTCAGTTTCCAATGGGGCTCCTGAAGCAGCGTCCTGTGCTGTTGGTCTTCAGGCTTCCCAGCAGTATCTCAAAGGCACAGCGTCCTTTGATTCTTCCCCAGGGACCTCGGGCCTAGTCATGCTGGCTACTAATCCAAGAAGAGCGCTGGGCTCCCGGACTTCCACCATACTAGACCTCCACAGCCCTGACTGCTCCTCCTGCACCCACCCCCATAAACAGATGGTGCCATCCATTAGACTATGAACCAAGGTAGACCCCACCAGGATGACCTGCAAAGGGAAGTGGGGGTGGGGGAAAGGTTGGGATTGCCCTCCTGAGCTCCAGAGCCTCTGTTTGCACATCTGTGAAATGGAGCCAGCTACGTCCTCTGGCCAAGCTGTAGTGCGGGGCTGAAGAGCTGAGAGCTGAGGCCCCTGTGCCTAGGCGCGGCCCACCAAGCAGCTACAGAAAGCTGGCTGAGGGCACTGTCCACACGAGGCTTGTCAAAGAGAAGCAGACTCCACAAAAGAGCACAAAAGAGAACTACAGGGAGATGGAGATGGAAGGGGCGGGGCTCTGCTGCCTGGTCATGCTTAAAGCCGGTCCTCTCTGAGCTCTGAACCCAGTGGTCTCCTCCTCCTCTTCCTGTATGTCTCAGGCCTGATAATGTCACTGGTTGTTTCCACTGTGCAGCTGCGTGCGGCTCTGTGTAGCTCCGTGCATCTCTATGCAGGTCCATGCAGGTCTGTGCAGGTCCATGCAGGTCTGTGCAGCTCAGCACAGCTGGTATTCAGATGCCTGCAGTAGTTAGAGAAAAGCACAGGGTACTCAGCTGCCACACTTTGGCTTTCTGTTCCTTAACTCCCTGGACTTTAAATACCACCCATAGGCTGACAGAGCTCAGGTCACCAAACCAGAGTGGCCCTCAGCCTCTTGGTGGCTATCTAGCTGTCCTCTCAGAAGCTCCAGCAGTTGTTGAGGGTCACCCTTGTCTCTGTTTTTGTTCCCCAATTCTTACACTGCAGCACCTCCCAGGAAATTCCCTCAGAAGAGCAACCTTAAGTTGCTGACCCCTCTAGGAACCCCTGGCCCCAGGGTACAAGTCATACCCCCTTTCCGTGGCTGTGGAGACCCCCCAACTGTCTTCTGGACTGTCCTGAACACTACATCAGTCTCTGCAAGCCAATGGGCACTACTGGACATAGTACATGGCTATACTCTTCATCTGCTTGTCTTCATAGCCTCTGGGTACCCTCTCTTAGTGGGAGTTCCTTGAACCTATTTCTCCTTATGTATCCCAGCAACACACAGAGCATTTGTGGGCATCTGAATTGGGCCAAGCCCCGCATGGTGGTGATTGGTTTAGGAATAGCCGCATGACCCAGGTCTCATCAAAGTATGGAAGGGGTAGTAAGAGGAGATGGGTCAGGGCTTCCTCGAGATGCCCTTGTATGTCACTGAGATGCAGGAACTCATAGCCTTTGCTGTAGTGCTCTCTGGGAGGCATGGCTTAGGGAGAAGAAGGAAACGAAGCCAAGGATGGCCTAACAGCATCTCTTGGAACTCACTTAGTGGTGCTTGTGTGACTTACAGACATGCTTCGTCATGATGCCATCAACATATCTTCTCCACTTCTGAAGACAGTAGAGGGCTGAGCTCGGGGACGGGGCTCCCTGAGTGACAGAGCTGTTTCTAGGTCTGATGCAGCCACAGATCACATTGACAGAAGCACAGGATTCAGAGAAGTCTGTGCTCTTCTGAGGTGTCCAGACTCCACTTGGAGTGACTTCCCAGGAGAGGAATTGACTCCCTGGAGAACAAAGCCATTTTAAAGGACTGAGAATCCTTGGTGCACAAATTGGAGGTGTTTGGCCCAGCTTAGAGGAGACTCAAGGAGATCTCACTAATCTTTGAAGTCACATGTAGGCCTGCTGAATGGAGAAATGACCGGCCATGTGTGACACTGTGGCCACAAAGAGATAGGTGACAGGGCAGCACGAGCGTGTGGACCACAACCACAGAGGATGACTGTATGATCCAGCAGGGTCCCTTTTTCTAAGGATTCTTGGCTGAAGCACAAAGGCTCTGGCCTTGACATTGAGTCTGCCAGGGAATGAAGAGCCGAGCTCTCCGTGCCCAGCAGGCTCTGACACTTGCCAGGGCAGGGTAGGCCCTGACTCAGCCCACAGAAAGGACACATAGGTCCTAAGCTGAGCTCCCATTCATGTGACACAGATGCTTAGAGCCGAGGACCATCCTCACAGATTGCTGAGGGAGGTAAGAGGCTCTCTATCACGAGAAACATGTTTGAAATGCAGAGACCCCTATTTTGTCCAGGAAGAGGGAAGAACGAGGAAAGAATTCTCAGGCAAAAATAAAAATGACCAAGGAACCCATGCAAACATGCTCCTGTGTTGGGACAGAGGTGGTCACGCATGTCCCTCCAACATCTACTTTTTCACCATAGGAAAAACTTCTGCATTTTACCTGGCCAACTGGCCACCTAGAATTAAGGTAATTTCTAGCTTCCAACCCAGGTGGGGCCCTGAGCCCAAGTTCAGGGACCATTGGAAAGCTTCCAGAAACCTTCCTTAATGGCTGCCACGTACTGTGTTTTCTTTTACTTTATCCCTCCTTTCCTGCTATGACTAGAAAATAAAGCATGATGGTTGGATTTTCAGTAGCTACAATGAATGGAGGAGACAGGCAGAGCTGGTAAAGCAACAAGATGGCTATCTTAGTAACTGACACCATGAAGTCAGCACTGTCACCCTCCAACTTTTCCTTGAGAGTACATTTCTGGCCAGGCATGGCATCTCCAGCCTGTGATCCCAATATTCTAGAAGCTGAGGCAGAGGGATTACCAAGGGTTTGTGATTAGCATGGGCTATATATATAGCGTGAGACCACATCACAAGAGAAAAGGAGGAAGAGACAGAGAGGGAGAGGGAGAAGGAGAGAGATGTGGGGGAGAGGGAGGGGAGAGGGAGAGGGAGAAGAGAGAGGGAGAGGGAGGGAGAGAGGGGGAGAGGGAGGGGGAGGGGGAGGGAGAGAGAGAGAGAGAGAGAGAGAGAGAGAGAGAGAGAGAGAGAGAGGGAGAGAATCTGTATTAGTTACTTTCCCCATCGATATGACTTAGTAGCTGACCAGAAGCAACTTAAGAAAGGAAGAATTTGTTCTGGTACAGTTTGAGGGCACAGTCCCCTCCAGTGGGGAAGGTGTACCAGCAGGACCCTGAGGGTGAGGCACCTATCTGGTCACATTGTATCCACAGTTGGGAAGGAAGCAGAGAGCCATGAAAGTTTGCTATTCAGTTCCATATGTGTTCAATTCCACTCTTTCTCTGTGGGGCAGGAGCCCGCCCATGAAAGAGCGCTGCCCGCATTTAGAGCATGTTCTTCTTATGCCAATTCCACCTAGAAACTCCCTCACAGGCATGTTCAGAAGGTTCCCCCACCCATACTGTGATTCAAAGTTCCGTTAAGTTGACAAGAGTAGCCTTCACAAATTCACCCCTTGTTAACCTGACACCAGAGCAGGTCACAATTAAGTTATAACCTTCCATTCCCTATCTCTATAAGGTTGTTGCCTAATACGAGATGCATTGAGAAAAAAAAAAAGTTCCACACAGCCTTTAACAGTTCCAACATTGTTGAAAAGAGCAAAGTCTAGGTCTTATCTGGAACTCGGGGCAATCTTTTTAATTATGAGATTTGTAAAATACAAGGTACATGTGTCTAGTACACAATGACACAGAGGCCACATGCCCACTCCTAAAGGAATGAATGGGACACAGCAAGGTATAATTAGATAAAAGCAAGACCAAAACCCAGCCAGGAAAGCATCAAATGTTTATCTGTCCAGCATCTGGAGCTCACGTGGAATCATCTGGGCTGCAAAGGACTGGAGTAGCTTCGCCTCTTTCAGCTCTGCTGCCTATGCAAACATGGCTTCTCTCTTGGGTTAGCACCGCTCTACAGCTGCGGCTTGTCTCGTGGTCCTGGAGTCTCTGACATCCTGCAGTGTTCATTTGGGCTTCACCTTCACAGCTTCAGGCAGTGGTCTCTCAGGGTTTCCATGCAGGAATCCTGACACCCTGCCACACGTTGCCAGAGTGACTCCTTGGAACTATGGGGTCAAGATTCCATGGCCCTCTCAGTCTCACACATATTTTTTTTTTTTTTTGTGCCTACAAAACAGGCGTCCCGTGGGACTGTGCTGCCATGTCCTAGTACCAGTTTGCGATGGAGGCTTGGACCCTTGGTCCAGTGCCCGCTCTGTCAGCTTGTGTGTGCTGATCCTGAGGAAACATGACCCTTTGTTGTTGAGGAGCACAGCATCAGCACCAGGTTTTTAATGATGCTAGCCTCTTTTAACGATTACAGATACTTTGTCATTTGCTCTCCCCTTGTTGAAACTACAAATTTGGGTACCCAGCTTTACCTCAGCAACCTTTTCTTTCTGGTCACTGTGAACCTGGATGAGAGCAGTGAGCAGAATCCATGTTGCATCCTGTGTGTTCTTCTGTCAATATTACCTCTGCCAAAGGAGAGGTACCCACCCCACCCCACCCACACCTAAGATAGAAAAGATGATACATTTTTCAGTAACTGAGGTAGAGGAGAATTGCCTCAGGACATGAGGTCTGCAGGGGCATTCCAGATAGACAAGACAGAGGTATGGACTAGAGGCAGTGGGAACAAGCTGTGGCCCGAGGGCATTCTGTCCCAAGGAAGGGAAACTTTAACGCTTGGTCAGTTCTGGAAGCTATCATGACTTCTCCTGCCAGTGGACTGGGACCTAGAGATGCCAACGAACCCGATTCTACTAAAAAGATCGCCACCAGTGAAATTTCCTTGGGGGGCAACAAAGCTTGGCTTTTAAGTTCACTGGAGATTCCCTCACACCACTTGTAAAATACTGCAACCTCCTGCACGGAAACACTCTCACTAGCAGGGTCAAGGCAGCAGGATGGAGGAAAACTTTGGAGGTGGTCATGACGCTGGCGAGAGCACACGACGCTTATACGCTGATATGCTGGTGCATATATGCGACATGGGTGGTCACAGTGCGGGGGAAGTAGTACCCCAACACCAAATCCTCAAGGGGTTCACCACAGGAGAATCTATTGGAAACATGGCTATGGAGTCCACTAGCTTTAAATTCAACTCCAGGGGCTGGAAACACAGCTCAGCAGTTAGGGTATGTACTGCCCTCACAGAGGACCTGGATGTAGTTCCCAGACGCTCACATTCTTGGTAGCTCAAGCTCCATGGGATTTGATACCTACCTCTGGCCTCGGTGAGCACCACCGCCCCCTGCCCCGCCCCTCTGGCCTCTGTGGGCATCCCCACCCCTCCTGTCTACATAAAATAAAGAGAAATGTTTAAATTCAACTTTATTTAAGGTTTCAGGACATGGGAAGTATATTATCTGCCTGAATATTTCACGAATAGCCTCATTTGAGTTCCTGCTGGTAGCCTTGTTCCAACCCTCTGAAGCTTCATGAGCCAGGCAGCCATCCGCTGTCAGCATTGCTCTTGGAATCATACTTTCCAAGCTCCCCCTGCCCCCAGAGCTCTGCTTCTAGTAGTCAAGGGCAGTTGTAGCCTAACATCCAAAGCCTTCCACATTCCTCCCACAAGCCAGTTCCCAGCGCCAAGAGCCACATTGGTTTATCATAGGCGCTCTACCCCGTGTCAGTTACTTTTCTGTTGCTGTGATAAATGCTGTAACTAAAGGGAGCTTAAGGAAGAGGGAGTTTATTTTGGCTTACGGTTCCAGAGGGATAAGAGTAAGAGTTCATGGGGTTGGAGCAGAGGCGTGGGAGCGAGCAGCAGTCATGCTGGCGGGAGCCGGAAGCTGAGAGCTTGCATCTCAACCTCTTGTATAAAGCGAGAGAAAAAACTGGATGTAGGCAAGCAGGCCCCTTTACTCTCACATCCTGTCCCAGTGACACTGGCTCAGTAAGGCCATAACTTTAAAACCTCCCCAAATAGTGCCACCAACTGGGGAACAAGTATTCAAGTGTTATAGATGATGGGGGACAGTTTTTAAAACAATGTATGTTTTCTGCAGGTGTGTATGTGAATTGCATGTACCTCTGATGCCCAAATGGTTGTGAGCCACCATGTAGGTGCTGGGAACCAAACTCAGGTCCTCTGTAAGAGCAACAAGGGCTTCCCCCCCAACCCCCAGACAGTGCCTCTGTGTAGCCCTGGCTGTACTAGAACTCGCTTTGCAGACCAGGCTGGCCTCAAACTCAGAGATCCACCTGCCTCTGCCTCCCTAGTGCTGGGACTAAAGGTGCCTGGGCACAGTTATAAAAAACAACAACCAAAAACAAAAAAAAAACAAAACAAAAAATCTACCGAGCTAGCTCTTCAGCCTAGAACATTCCAACCACCATACAACTCTTGGAACCAGTTTTCTGGGTCACTTTTCTCACTGCTGTGACAGAATGTGACAAGATACAAGAGGGAGAAGGGACCCTGGATCACAGCCTGAGGGGGCTGCATTCCACCATGGCAGAGGTCAGAGCAAGAAGAGAGCACCTGTGGTTGGAGAGCAGGAGCGATGGGTTCCTGCTACTCAGATTGCTTTTTATTCTGCTTGGCATCTTGGCCCTACAGAGAGCTGCTGCCCACCTTTAGGGCAGGTCTTCCCACCTTGGTCAACCCACCTAGAAATCCATTTTAATACTAGGCTCAACAGGCTTCTGAACCCAGAGCAATGGAACCCCTTTCTCTGCTCAGGGGTGAGCTACTTGTGCCCATATTTTACCTTGACCAACAAAACAACAGGATTTCAAGAGACCCGTGAAATGTCACTTTAACACCCAAGCTATACGATCTGCCCAAATATTTCCCGAATGGCCCTATTTGAGTGCCTGATGGCAGCCTTGTTCCAACCCTCTGAAGCCTCATGAGCCAGGCAGCCATCCACTGTCAGCATTACTCTTGGAATCATACTTTCCAAGCTCCCCCTGCCCCCAGAGCTCTCCTTCTAGTATTCAAGGGCAGTTGTAGCCTAGCATCCAAAGCCTTCCATATTCCTCCGACAAGCCAGTTCCCAGCGCCAAGAGCCACATTGGTTTATCACAGGCAAACATTAAAAAGACTACCTATGGAGAGAGTGTGTCAGTGTGGTTAATGTCCCACCTTTGCCCCTGGGGTGTGTAATGCCTGGGCCTCAGTTTTCCTCATCTGAAAGATGAAGACAGAAAAAGCGAAAGAGCCCAGAATCACTGTGAAAAACAGAGGTGAGATGGCCCAGAGTGGACCCCATCAGTGACATCACTGGGTGACTGGGGTGTGGATGTGCCCTGTACACATGGTCCCTATGGGACTGCTATTTCAGAGTGCTCTGGCTGGCTCTATGATAGTGCTTAGTAATTGCACCCCAGGGACCCAAAGTCCTTGGGGAATGAGGACTGCATATGCACCCTCAGAGCTGCTTTCCCACTCAGTGATGCTCCTGCAGCAGACCCCATGGAGTCCTTAGCCTGAATAGTCTGCAAGTGAGTGCCTGTGGTGGTCTTTGTCATGGAGAGACAAGGGTAGGTGGTAAGTACCTGGTAACCTGTGGTCTCTTGGATGCATGCTCCAATTCTAGAGTTTCCAGAGGAACAGGCAGCTCTCTAGCCAGTGCCCTCTGCGGTGACTTTTGGACTGGCATCTCCTTTTCCTCTTTGTCCGCTGTTCCTCCAGGTCCTTCCCCTGTTGCCATGCATGGCTGCTTCCTGTGTGGCCTTCTGGGTCCATTTCCTTACCCTTTCCTGTTGCTGTGATAAAGTTCTCTGACAAAAGCCACTTAAGGGAGAATGGGCTTACTTTAGTTCACAGTTTCAGGTAGAGGAGGTTCAGGCGTTGGGGGCTTCGTGTCTGCAGGCAAAGGGAACAGCGGATGCTGCCTGCAGTCTGGAGCTCTGCTTGCCTTCTCAAACAGTTCAGGATGCCTGGCCCAGAAGATGTGCCTTGCTATATCCATCAACACAGTGTGATTCCCCCAGGGGTCCATCTTCCCTTAAGTGTGCTTTCCTGGGTCCTGGTGATGTTCAGGCTCAGGTGACACAAGAAGGGTATATGTGCATATGTGTGCATTTACACTACTTGTGTGTATAAGCAGATGGGCATGTGTGTGCCATGACGCCTGTGGGGGTCCAGGGAACAACTTGTGGGGGTCTGTTCTTCTGCCATGAAGGTTTTGGATACCAAACAAAGGTCACCAAGCTTGGCCACGAGCATTCTACCTGCTGAGCCCAGAAGGTCTTTTGTACCCAAGAGGCGAACGCTCTGTGCAAGGAGCACACCAAAGCACAGCCGAAGGCTAATCTGCCAAGGGTAGACTGCTCTACCCCAAGACAGACCTGTGAGGGTGTCTGCCCCTCCTGTTCCTTCCCAAGCCTACCCCTCCCAATCCCTGTCTCCCACAGACCCCAAACTGGTCCCTGAGGCTAATTCTAACCTCTCTTAGCCCAGCCTCGCCTCTCCCCAGTCCCGCTCCTTAGAGAACCATGTCCTTTTGAAGTCCCTTTCCTCTTCCCAAACTGCCAGTCTCAAAACTCCTGGAGAGCTGAAGAGCACCAACGACAGTCATGTCCATTGTGCCTCACACCCTATACAAACCACCAACACACTGCATAGGCAATAGCCAGAGCAGCAAAGTGGCTTAAAATGGGACCTGTGGTCCCTGGAGGAGGCTGTGATGGCTGACAGGAGGGTCCAAGTCTCAGAAGACAAAACAGACAGAAACACACTACAGACACACAAGACAGACAAAAACATCAAAGATAAAATGGAGGTGTAGCCCTTGCCTTTAATCCCTGCACTAGAAAAGCTGAAAAACCAGGGCTGCTGTGAGTTCAAGGTCAACCTGGGCTACTTGGTACAGCTTGGATGAGAGGCTCTTGCCCTCTCTGGTCCCAACCACCATGGTCATCTCTAAAACAACTGTAGGCATTCCAGCCTCTCTGCTTTTCCTCCCCTCTTTCACATTGGTGACACTTGTCATCTGGGCTCCCATCCCAGCTGTGCCTGTGGCTTCACTTCCTAAGGACAGTCACACACTCTAGAGACCCACCAGCTTCTCTCGCTACTTGTTTGTAGGAAGTGAGGAAGAAGGTTAGGACAAAGCTCCCTGCTGTACCCCCAGAGGCCACTCCTGATGCACAGTGGGTGCTGAGGAAACCTCACGGATTTGGAGTCACTGCTGGGACCCTGTGGACTTCACCTGTCCTCAGGGACAGGACACCAAAAGGCTGGCTGCCTGTGCGTCACTAGACCTCACTGCCCCACACCCACACCAAGAATAAATGAGCCAGAATCATGGAGGGAAAACTGCACAGGTGGCCACTGTACTTGTTTCCATCCCAGTCTTGCCCACGTCCTTCTCTGTGGCCTGCTCGGGACTCTTGAAGTGAGATTAGGTGGCTTGAGTAAGCATGGCAGGTTTCACTCTCTAGGGGTTGGGGCTAGGCAGTCCCGGGCATTGTTAGGAAAGATGCTAGCCCAGACCTGGGGACCTATAAGGTCCACTGGCATTGCATGGCCATCTTCTCAGTGAAGGCACCCGAGGGCCCTGTGACAGTTAGCATTGCTTATACTTGCTGGTTTGTTTTTGTGTATACAGTCTAGAGTCATCTAGGAAGCAGGAATCACAGTTGAGGAGTTTTCTCCACCCTCCATCATATTGGCCTATAGGGGAGTTTGTAGGTCATTCACTTGATTAGTGATTTCTGGGAGAGGGTCCAGACCACTATGGATGGTGCCACTCCTGGTCAGATGGTCCTGGGTTCTCTAAGAAAGCAGGCTGAGTGAGCTATGAGGAGCAAGCCAGTAAGCAACACCCCTCCACGGTCTCTGCGTCAGTTCCTGCCTTCAGGTTCCACTTCTGAGTTCCTATCCAGTGTCTCTCAGTGATGAGCTGCGATCAGGACTTATAAGCAAAATAAACACTTTTCCCAAAACCCCAAGTTCTTTTTGGTTGTGGTGTTTATTACAGCAATAGAAATCACATCAAGATACCCTGAGAATAGAAATGCTGGCCACATACCAGATGGGAGACCTGAAGATGCGGAGACCAGAAGATCTGAAGATAGTCAAGGCGGGGCAACCACCAGAGCAGGACTAGAAGACCCAGGCACCAGTGAGACCCCAGAGAGCCTGGATGGTGGGTGAGGAGCAGGAGTGGGGGCGGGACTTGTCCCTGGGCAGAGTTGGGGAAGAGGATGGAGGAGGAGAAAAAGGAGGAGGAAGAGGAAAAAGAGGAGGAGGAGGAAGAAGAGTACCAGCATCAGCATCCACTTGCCTCTGGAAGAGACCATGGCCCAGGCAGCGGGGTGGGGCATTAGTATTCCTGACTGCTTTCGACACCCAATTTTCCAGCTGGGTGCTCTAGCTGGCTTTCAGCTCCTGCTGCCAGAGCCAGCTAATTGACAGGGACAGGAGGCTGCTGGAGTCGGGACAGGGGCAGGAGGAGGTGGGAGGAAAGGAGAGGTAGAGGAAAGAAAGAGAAAGTGAGGAGGGAGAGAGGAAGGGAGGAAGAGTGGATGTAAGGACTGGAAGAAAAGGGAGGGGAGGGGAGCAAGGGAGGTGGAGGAGAGGAAGGAAATGGGAAGAGACAGGAGTTGAGCACCTCCGAGGCTAGATGGGGGTGGCTGCAATGGGGAGACCTGGCAGGGACCAAGAAGAGCCACTGCTCCTGTGTTCTGCTCCACAAGAACACAGACCCAGAGAGATGCAGTGGTTTGCTTGGGGACACACAGCCCAGAAAGGGGAGACAGGATCAGAGGGAAGAGCTGTGTTTCCTGACTCCAGGCCAGGGATGAGAGCAAAGGGGGAAGAGACAGAAGGTGAGCTACAAGAGGGGGCAAAAGGCATGGGTCTAAAGAGCTTCCTGGTCCTGAGATAGGACCCAGATGCCCTCTTGCCTGCTTGCCTTCATTCTTTACCCACAGGGGCACAGAGCAGGGCCAACTGACGTGTGTGTGTGTGTGTACGTGTGTACGTGTATGCGCGCGCGCACACGCACTAATGGAGACCACAGGTTGAAATCAGACTTTTTCCTGAGTGTCTGTCTCACTGCTTTATTTTTAAAAAGTGGGCTAGAGAGATGGCGCAGTTGGTTAAGAACACATGTCCACGCACGGAAGTAAAATAAGGGCAGGAGAGTTGGCTCAGTGCGTAAGAGCACTTGTTGCTCTTGCAGAGGATTTGATTCCCAGCACCCACGTGGCAGCTCACAGCTGTTTATAACTCCAGTTCTAGGGGATCTGACGCCCTCTTCTGACTTCCACAGGCACGGGGCTTGGGTGGTGCACAGACATACATGGAGGGAAAATACCATACACATTTTTAACAATGCTTATGTTTTTCAGAAAAAGTAAAATCTTTGCTTGCTTGTTGCATGAGTGTGAAGTGCAGAGACCACCATGTGGGACTCGGTTCTCTCCACGTGGATCCCTAGGCTCACACTCTGGTCATCAGGGTTGGTGGCAGGTGCCTTTACCTTCAAGCCATCTTGCTGGCTCTTCATATTAATTTTTTTAAAAAAAGATTTTTATCTTTAACTCTCTCTCTCTCTCTCTCTGTGTGTGTGTGTGTCTGTGTGTGTGTGTACGTGTACAAAGATAAAGATGCCAAAGGAAGCCAGAAGAGTGTGTTAGACCCCCTGGAACTAGAGTTACAGCTAGCAGTGAAGCAGCCAGCGTGGGTTCTGGGAGCCAAACTCAGGCCTTCTACATGGACAGTATATAATCTTAACCCTGAGCCATCTCTTCAGCCATCTCATATTTTTTGAGCTAGGGCCTCTCACTGAATCTGGAGCCCACTAGTTGGTTGACCACTGGCTGACCAGTGAGCACAGGGGATCCTCCTGTCTTTGTGTCCCCACTCAGGGATAACAGGCACTAGATGCTCTGCTCCTAACTTGGATGCTAGCTTGCACAGCAAACACTTTCGACTGAACCAACCCCTCTCAGCCAGGATCTGCCATTTCTGATACTGTCTGTGTAGTTGGGGGTGGGCTGTGTCACCCTCCCCCAGCCTCCCACCCGTGGCGCTGACTGGAGTCATTAGCACTAATGATAGGATTGAGGGCTGTGTTATCACATATTCAGACCCACTGGGGCTCAGGGCCCAGGAGGTGGGAAGGGGCTGGCAGGTAGCCCAGGGAGGGAGCCGCTGTGAGAAGTGGGGGTGGGGAGGAAGGAGGAAGGCCCCGGTCTGCTCAAGATTCTTCTTAGAGGAGTTTCTCTCAGCCCTCAGGGCTCAGAACAAAACCTACCCCTCTGTGTCCCTTGCAGTAGCCACCAGGCACACAGTAAAGCATGCTTCATGATGGAAGGGACCTCATCCAGACTGGGAAATCAGGAGGCAGAGAGGTAACTGATACCTAGGAACCAAGGTCCATAAGCTTAGTTTTATTTTGTTCATGTAAAAATATTACTGTCACTTTGGGTCTCCCTCCACCTCTGTCCCCAAGGCCCATGTTTCTACCAGTTGAGGTTAAATGACCCTTCACTGTCAAGGGCACTTCTAGATGCTGAATCGGTCCCAAGAGTGGTCCACAGCCCACAGCCCGGGTGGCCTTCATGCTTGTCCCTCTGACCCATCAGATGCTGTCTCTGAGCCTATGATGGACACTGTCTGTGGTGAGCTCAAGGACTCTTGATGTCTCTCAGGGCCCCAGAGACGCACCCAGCAAACCTGCTGTTTTCAGGAGACAAACACCTCTGTGACAGTCTCCTTATTTCTCTAATTACCAAGACCTAAGGGTCTCACTATGTAGCTCAGGTTGGCTACACAGCCACGGAGCTCTTCCTGACTCAGCCTTCTGAGTGATGAGATTAAAGGCGCGTGCCACCCTAGGAGCTGCACTCTCGGGTGTAATCTTTGAATGAGTACTGTGTAATGCTTCATATGTGTAACCCTAGCCCTCTGGAGGTTGAGGCAGGGGGATTGCTGTGAGTTCAAGACCAGCCTGAGATCTTAAGATACAGTGTGAGACCCTGAGCTTGGCCTCCTCCATCCCCTACTTAAAAGGGCAGGCAGGGGTGGGGGCGACAGGGGAGACAAGAATTTCAAGGTCCAGCCTGGGATTGGAAGAGTGGCTCTGAGGCAGAGTGCTCACCAAGCCTGCATGCTGCCTAGGGCCCAGCCCTTAAGAGACAGAGGCAAGAGGACCATGGGAAGTAAGTTCAAAGCCAGCCCGGCCTATCTAGAGAGACAGTTTGAAAACAGACAAATAGCTCAGACCCCACTTCCTGGCCACCACTGGATCTGAAGGCAATGCATTAGAATGTTCTGGCCTGGAGGGGTTGGGGGTGCGCACCAGGTTGTTGGTGGGAGTGGAGTCTGAAAAACAGAATGGTTGACTTCTGTGCCCTTGGAGCTATCCCATGCCAGCTATCCAAAGGGGCAGGGTCTCTGCTGAACTCATCCTGTACCAAGCTGATGGCCCCTTGTATGAGATCAGTATGGAGAGTAGACGGGAGGTGGGAGTGGGCAGGGCCCAGGGAACGTCTCAGGAATCTCTAGGCCTTCTGGAGAAGTAGGCCAGCTTTCGCCCTGCCAGTGCAGTAGCCCCAAACTGGGGCAGAATCAAGGAATCTGGGCCGAGAACCTGGCTGGTCCCTGGGGGTAACACCACGTGTTCTGCCATCTTCCCTCCAACTGTCCCTGGGGGGAGAGTTGGGACAGCCAGAGGTCCACCACTGGCAGTCTGTCCTGGGCCTTGCAGTACACATCCCTTTACTGGAGTCTAGCTAAAAAGTTCAGGGCAGAGCTGGGGTGAGTGCCCTGCCTCCTCCATCCTAGGGTTCTGCTGCTTCCTGTGAGTTGAAGTTGCAGGGCCATGTCATTGGAGGACCCCAAGGTGTCATGATGTGACTCTTAAGCACTCACCACATACCCAGAGGAAGAAAAGAGGTAGCCGAGAGTGAGCCAGGTCCCTAGGAGCTGTATTCATGACTTGGTTGGCCTCCCCAGTCCCTCGGGCTTCTGCTCACAGTCACCTACCTCCTCCATAAAGCCTCCTGACACCACCCCACCAAAAAAATAGGGTCCTGTCCCATGCTAGGACATCCACTCCTGGGCCCTTCTGCTCACAGGCTGCCCTGAAGGCAGGATTCAGCCAACCTCCATATCTTCCCCCTGCTTCTTTCTGTTCAGGACCTCAGATGTCTTTCATCTATAGCCTAGGAGAGAGGCCCAGAGCCTGGGATCGGTGGCAGAGTCTGTGCTGATCTGAGTCTGACTCACTGAACAGAATGTGGGTTAACCAGCGTGGAGAAACTGAGGGGTAAGTGCCTACATTTGACGTCCGTGCTACCCAGTTGCCCCTCTTCTCCTCTCTGGTCTCAGCAAGCCCTGCACACACTTTTCTACCTTTGTCCCCAACTCCTGCCATCACACCCTTCTCCCCAACTTTCCCTGGGTTCAGAAGTCTTGGTGAGGGCAGTCATGAAAGGGCTGATGTCACCCTTACCTGTCACTCCCAGCCCCGCATTCTTCCCTGTCTGAGGGTATGTGTCTCAGGCATGGGTGTCTGTGACTTCTCAATCCTGACACAGTGCTAACTACTTGGTCAGAAAGCCTGGGATGGGGAGAGCACTCCTACAGGATTTGAGTCTAAGGGAGGCTGGCAGAGGGGTCCCAGGCCATGGCACCAGTGCAGGAGAAACCAGCACTGTGTTCAGTATAGAGAAGTACTCCAGCTTCATAAAAGATCAGGTAAATGGGTGGAGTTGAACTCTCTAGCACTGGGTGTGTGCAGGTGCTGGCTGGAGGTTACACTGAGTTGGGCTTAGGATGGTCGCCTTGTGGCTCCATGATCCAGGAACTGTGGGCTCGTGCCTTAGAGGGTCAAATAACATCTTCCCAGGGGATCCTCTGCCTTCACGTGAACACTGCAAATCTTCCAGAGGCTAAAGGAGGAAAGGGACGGGTGGAGGGTGTGCATGTGTGCACTGAGTGTGCATGTGTGAGTGTGTGGCTGTGAACCAGCTCTACAATTTCCAGAAAGACCTTCCCAGATCCCTGAGCACATATTCATGGAAGGCGGCCATGGTGTCAGACTCGGGCTAGGGTCAGCTGTCAGGACAGCCAGGGAAGTGTCAAATGCACACGCGCTTTCGATGCATGAAGTGTGGGTTTCTGTGGCCATGGTTTGCATGTGGTCCTCGACCAGCCAGTCATAGGTAGCCTATGAATATTTTTATGAGGGTAAGAACATTCCTTTGGAAGGATGGGCCTAGAAACAAGGAGGATTGGACCAGGAGCAAAACTGAGTGGAGACAAGAGGCAGAGTCAGCTAGGGGACTGGCCCCTGTCAGGACTGTTGAGGGAGAGGGCTGGCACAGGGTGTTGTGCAGAGTAATGGCTGTGTGTATGCACATGTGTGTGCATAGCTGTGTTTACATATGTATGTGCATGTATGTAGTTATTATGTATGGTATGTGGTATAGATACACATGTATGTGGACATGTATGTGTATAGGTGTGTGCTGTGGTTATACATTGGTGTACATGGATGTGTTTATGTGTGAGCATGTGTGACATCTTGCCATTGTGTGAATAAATAGGTATGCATGTTTGTGTGCATATCATGAGTGCACGTGTGGTTGAGTGCATGAGTGTGCATACATGTATGCAAATGCATGTAGTTTTATGTGGTGGTGTGCTAGCATGTATAGACATACATATGGATGTGTGGTGTGTGTATTTGTAGCTGTGTGAGTGTACAGTGTGTTTGTGTACATCACACAGCTGCAGGTGCCTCGCCTACCTGTTTTGCTGTCATAGCAAGAGATACCTGCTGTCCATCACCAGGGCTGGGGGCAGAGGATCCTTTATTTCCCAGGCCTTCCACGGTGATTAAGTCTCCAAACTTTTCCTTAACCATCATATCTTCAAAATGAAAAACCAAATTGCATCTCCGAGAGCTTGGAAATCGATTTCTTTCAAAATGAACTTTGGGCGAAGCGATTCCAAAGAGAAATGAGAGGAGGAAGGTAGGAGGGGGATGGGGAAGGGACAGAGGGTCTGGTTGGGGGCAGCCAGGGCAGGGCAGGGCAGGGCAGGGCAGGGCAGGGCAGGGCAGGGCAGGACAGGTCCTGGTCTTTCCTGGAAGGTGGGGGAGGCATCAGGAGTGCTCTGGAAGAGGCACTGTGACCGTGTAGCCACAGTGGGTGCAGAGGTGATGGAGGACACAGGGAGACAAAGGCTGTAGGAAGTGCGCTCTCAGGAGGACTTCCCAGCATCCTGAGTGTGTCTTCCTGTGTACTTTCAACAATATCTCCACAGTCCTGAATATTGCGTGTGCATGAGGGGGATGGGGCCTGTGGAGGGGGTTAGCTTGGTCACTGCTGTATTGATGTATTGTAGGAGACGAATACTCTCAGCCCAGTCAGGTTGGAGGTCCATGCTGCTGGCTCCTCCCTCACTGCTCAATGGTGCGGCTGCTGCTGCCTCCGCCACTGCTGAACAGCCCTAGAAATAGGTTGGAGAAGAAAAGGCCAGGGCAGGTTGGGGAGGACTTGGAGGCTAGGTGAGCTGGGAGTTGAGGAATAGAAGGGACCTGGGCTGGAGAGGCTGACCCTGGGAGGCTGTGGCTGGCAGCTTTTGAGCCAGGGGAAGCAATTGTGGAGGCCTAGCCTGGTTCCCTGTCAGGCTCAGCTCTGGCTGGCAGCCGTGGGTGTTGAATACTGCTCAGCTAAGCGTCGAGCACTTGGGAGGGAGCAAGACAGATGGGGCACAGTGCAGTGGCGGTGGCAGGGGTGACAGCAGGAGGTGGCAGGGGAAGTTGGCCCAGGTGGGGGCGGATGTGGAAGCTTCAGAAACAGGGCCTTAGGGGCCCAGCAGAAAGATGCAGAACAGCATATTGGAGGTGGCCTGGAGTGGGGATGGGGAGCCTACCTTTTCTCTCACAGGATACCAAGAAATGAGGAAACAGGAAATGAGCTCACCCATTGGGGGAAACTGAGGCTCAGGGGAGTAGGCTGTCTAGTACCTAGCAAGTCAGAGCTGGGATTCTAGAGCCCAGTGTTGAGAGAGGGCAGCAGAAGGCTGATCCTTAGGGCTGGAGACTTGCTCGTCCTCTCCAGGAATCCTTAGACAGAAAGGGAGGACACGCGCGGGCAGGAGGGCAATCTTAATCTCTACTGCTCTCAAGTCCCTGCTCTCGATGGCCTCAGTCTACTTCTCTGTGAAATGGGGATAGTCTTGGACTATCTGTCAATGTTTTAAGCTTTTGTGATAAACCCTGAGGTTCCAGCACTAATAGGAAATGGAGTCCCTGACTCCTAGAAACTGCCTCTTAAGTTACTCTTGAGGAGTCTGTGTTTCAGTCTTTGTCCTGCATGGGGACCCCAGGTCTTTCTGGGATGTGCTGGCACAGGGTAGCTGGATACTGTGCCTCCCTCCTTCCCAACCCCCTGTCTTTGTCTGTGTCCCCCCATCTTCCCTCCTCTCCCTTCCCTACCCCTGGCTCCCAGAACCCTGGAGGGCTACTCTGATGAGAGGTTCATTTTCCTTTCCTTGTGCAGGTGACAGACCCTGCTGCCAATAATCTCCTGTGACAAATCAACACTGAAGTCCAGTGGCTCCCTGGCCCTGGAGGAATCCAAGTAGATGGAAGTGGAAAAAAAACCTGGAGTCTCTAGGGGTGGGGCCTGGAGGGACTGCTACAGTCAGCAGATGCATGGGGGGGCTCACCCTCTTTATCATCCTCTATCTACCTGGAAAGCACCTCCTTCCTCATTCTTCAGGGTGTAGGATGATAGGCCTGGCAGCACTGCCAGGAAGAGGGTGCCCATCCTGAAGAGCACCCCAAAACACCTGAGAGGGAAAGGATCCTCTGCTGGACAGCAAGGAACACAGGAGACTCGTGAGCTGACTACAGATGAGTGAGAGTACGTTTCTCTCCTTGTCTCTCTGCCTCCTTAGCATGGGGCTCTTGGTGGGTC
Organism: Grammomys surdaster; assembly: GCF_004785775.1. NCBI lineage: Eukaryota > Metazoa > Chordata > Mammalia > Rodentia > Muridae > Grammomys > Grammomys surdaster. The sequence goes on along the minus strand of NW_021619445.1, from coordinate 294,718 downwards.
TGGCCAGCCTCTGGGGACCCAAGCCCTCACCCTATCATGGTGCTGGAGGTGAGACCTCTGGATAGACTCTCACAGGTAAATGGTAGAGCCTGGGCCTGGCACAAGCTGGGGCCTAGGGGTTTGGGGGTGGGCAGATTTATCCAGATTTTCATGCCTCTTCCTTATTCTGAGGGAGGGGCTCTGTTTTCACTAACACACTTTTCAGATGAGGAAAGCCAGGGTGCAGAGTGGCAGAGGACTGAAGGCCATCAAAGAAATCGGCTTCCCCAGCCTCTGTACCAGTGCTGGGCACTGTGCAGAGCCCAGCTCAGCAAAGGGAGAAAGATGGTTGCTTGAGGTTTTCCTGTCCAGGATCCTCTCCTGGTTGGGTTATCCTTAGCAAAACAATCAGACAGAATCATCTATGTTGGACACACAGCTCAGAGTGAGAAATTGGCTTGACCATGGACATAGCTGGGGTCAGTGGCAAATCTTTGCATCTTTTCGTGTAGTTGGGTCCATGGATGCACAGGCTCTGTGTGTGTACGACAAAGAGAGCCTCACAGTGCTGACATCTCCCTGGCTTCATGCTTGCCTGGCCCTACCCAGGAGGGGCAGGGATGGAAACCTGGTACCATGACAACCTGCCACTGCCTGCCCTGGACAGCAATACAAAATGGATGTCATCGTGGCAGGAGGGCCCAGTCCCTTTAGGCTCTTAGAGATCTCCAAGCTCAAACTGAGCAGCCAGAGCATCTGTAGAGGACCCAGACCATCACGGCCTCAGCTTCCAGCCTCTCTCCACAGTCATACAATCCTTCACACCCTGCTTCTACCAATGACACTGCCCAACGGGGCTGGGGTCTCTCCCTGACATCCTCTTCTCTCTGGCTCTTTTTGTGTCTCTGTTTTTCTCTGCGTTTCTCTCTGTCTCTTGCTTTCTCCTTCTTCTAGTGGATTAGTTTCACACTGCCATTTCTAAGAGCCCTCCAGGCCCTTTCAGACTAGTGACGGTGGCCATGTCCGGCTTGCTATACCTCAGTTAGGTTCACACCTATGGTTCTGGCCCTCAGGGTCTTGCATACCAGTTGAGAACCATTTGACCACACTGTCCTCCTTGAGGACAGCCTCTCGAGGGAGGGAAGGAGCTTTATTGGTTGGCCGAAAGACGGAGTATGGGAGAGGGAGAGAAGGCAAGGACTTCCAACACTTCTCTGGAATCACAATGGGTCCAGGGTCCTCCTTAATGACCCACTTGTACCCAAATATTAGAAAGGAAGGCCAAGGTTGAGAGACCTTTGCACACCAGCCAGCCCTCACGTCCTGCCCAGTCTTCCCTAATGTGACAAGTGACAAGCCAACCCGAGTAAAGAGCAGAGAAAAAAAAAAGCCTTTTGGACATGTAAAAAGAGCTTAGTAAGGATCCCACCACACCCAAGGCTGCACCTGATAACCAGAACTCAGTGACATCACTCAGGAAAACCAGTCATGGCCCTGGAACCCCAGGGTGTCTACGGGATAAGCAGAGACCAAGAGCAAAGCTCTGCCCTGCACATCTGGAGAGGTCACACCTTCCTTGATCTGCCCCGGGGCTGGAGAGTCTCTCCCAGGATCCTGGCCCTTGCATCAGAGACTTCTGTTAGAGACTGGACCTGGCCTTCAGCTATGATATGTCACAGGCGCGCAGCCTTGGGGAGCTAGGCAAGGGCCGTAGTTAGTTAGAGTGTGAGCATTGTATGATACTTCTGAGCATAATTAAATACAACTTTTGTTATCCGTGTGTGTCTAGCTACCTTTTTGCTGGAGATATCATGGAAAGGCAGGAGAGGAGTGTGCTTGTATGTGCGTGTATTGTGTGTATGTATGCTGGTATGTGTGTGTATGTGTGCTTGTATGTGTATGTGTGTGTGTATATGTGTGTGTATGTGTGCTTGAATGTGTATGTGTGTGTGCTTGTGTGTGTGTGTGTGTGTGTATGATATACCTATCCTAAAAGTCCCTTCTTGTGCTTTTTCATGCCATGTGTTTACTGTATTGGCTGCCATTTGCCAACATTGCTGGGTACTTCCTTAACTACCAGCCAAGTCCTGTACTCATCAAAAACAACCCCAGCAACCCCACTCCCTAAGCAGAATCACAGACTCTGTCCTTCAGTGCCTGGCTTAGGTCACTGAGAACATTCCAGTGACTTCTTAACAGATAGGTAATCCGAGGCACAGAGAGACTCTGGCATTTCCCTACTCTGAATGTCCCTCCTGCACCCTTCTGCTCCCTTGTACCCCTGCCATGCCCCATCTTGCTGAGGAAGGAGACAGAAGCTGTGTGTGGGGTGTTCTGGGCCCCAGCTGGTACTCAAAGCCCATCACAAACATTGGGGGAAGTCACTCAGCCCTCTGTGGGTATAGTGTGGCAGGTGCCAGGATGGTCACATCTCTTTGCTGGCCCCAGTGTCTCTTTCCCTGAGGCTGACCCTAGGAGCAGGCCCTGCGGGTTGCTCCAGGCTATGCTGACATCACTTCTCCAGGGCCCTGCGGTTAAGGGAGGGGACAGGCTGGGAGTTAGAAACATGGCTCAAGGGAATACCTCAGGCAAAAAAAGAGTCTGATACGGCCCTGGCCTGCGGGTGACCTCTGCTGCCTGAGGCTCTGAGTGTGCCCATGTGAGTGTGCATGTGTGTGTGTGTGTATGCGAGTGTGTGTGCGCGTGCGCGTGTAACTAGGACATGAGAAAGCCTTCCCTGTGCAGGCAACGTGAGCCAAGGGACCTAACGAGTCAGGCATCTGACCAGGGGAGAAGGGAAAGGTTTTTTCCCCCTGGGACTTTTCTAATAAGACTTTTTGTCATTTGACACAGGAATGTGTGTCTGTCCACTCACAAGCAGGTCCTGCCATAGGCTTGGTGACACCTCTGCAGATGCGTTCCTTCAGTGGGGACTGACTGAAGACCAAGCTTGGCTGTGCCCAGGAACAGCACCAGACAAGGACGCCAAGCTGAAAGGGAGATCAACTCACTCAGCTGTCCTCTCTGGGAGTCCACACAGCCCAGCGTGCTGAGGGACAGGCTGAGTGAGCAGTTGCTAGCAACACCCAGGGGTCTTTGAAGAGCAGACCATCTCTTGGAGACGGCCATCAAGGGGGCCGCCTTAGGAAGCTGGAGATGAGGGATGCGGTCAGAGGCACCATGCCATGCTCTGACTTGGACAGAGCCACCCTACTGTGCTTTGGGACATGGACAGAGCCACTATGCCATGTTCTGGAATGATGTGCTTCTGCAAGTCTCTTCTCCACGGAAGGAGCAGCATCCGACATCGTACCAGGAAATGGAAGCCACTGGATGAAGCTGAGGGGCCTAACAATACACAGGAATGAGGAGACAGAAGGGGACTGGCTGAGATGCTGGGAAAGGACAGCCGCCTTTCTGTAGTCTAAGGCCATGGGACTTCATGCAGCACTCAGTGGGAGCTGCCTGAGACTCTGTCAGAGCCTCATCTGGTCAAACACATGGGAGATGAGAGTCCCAGCTTCCCTTGAGTTCCAGGGCCTCCTGCTTATCTATCCCACCGACCCCACAGGAAGCCAGGCAACGTGGAGCCTGAAGAAACTGTCTTTCCTGAGGCCAGGCATCCTCAGCTGCTGGGCAGACCAGGTCTGCCAGTCTCAAGCTGCCAGGGTCAGCACAAGGACTGTCCTCTGCTGTGTGCTACCTGCGGCTCTGTGTGTGGCCTTGTCCGTGGATGGCCCCGTCAGGCTGAGGTTTGAGTACCTACTCTTCAGGGGTCTCTCTGACCTCCAGGTCCCAACTGGGAGCTGAACTGGAGTTGCAGATTACACAGTCTCTTCCAAAGGCCTGGCACTCAGCCCCAGCTGGGACAGAAGAGTAGGCATGGGTGAGGCTGGACCTTCAGGAGCCATCTAAGTCCCAGAAGCAGAGAAAGCAGTAGGCAGGTTCTAAGAGCTGTTGTGGGTACAGAATCTTGTAGCCAGGATTGTGTACAGTACAAGAATGTGTCCACCAGGGCCAGGGGACAGGCCTGAGTATCAACCTAAGCCTGTGACTTGAAACTTAAGGCTTTGAGAGATTAAAAAAATATTTTTTATATGTGTATGTCTGTGTGAATGAGGCCTTCCGTGGAGGTTAGAAGTGTCTCCTGGACCTGCCGGGCGGTGGTGGCGCACGCCTTTAATCTCAGCACTTGGGAGGCAGAGACAGGCGGATTTCTGAGTTCGAGGCCAGCCTGGTCTACAGAGTGAGTTCCAGGACAGCCAGGGCTATACAGAGAAACCCTGTCTCAAAAAGAAAAAAAAAAAAAAAAAAAAAAAAAAGAAGTGTCTCCTGAAGCTGGAATTACAGATGGTTGTGAGCCTCCTAACATGGGTGCTGGGAATTGAACTTAGGTCCTCTGGGAGAGCAGTATCCACTCGTAACTGGTGGCTGACTCTCTAGCCTCCTAGGGATGTTTTTTGAGATGAAGAAGCCAGACCTACAAGCACTGGAGAACTTGCAACAGACCACTCACAATCTTTATCAGAGACAGAGGCCTGGAAGATGGCCTGGAGGCTCTAGGGTTGCAGGCAGCCACACACACCTCTTGGGAAGGCCTTCCAGGGTCCATGAAGTGCCCCTGTGCTCACCTTGGAATTTCCTATCCAGATTTCTGAGATGCTTAAGGCAGAGATTTGCCTGCCCCACCCTGCTCTACCACTCTCAGGCTGGTGGCAGGCCGGCACTGGGTACTGATATTTCAGACAAGAGCAGGAGAGAGGGGCCACACCTGGAGGGAAGGGCCACTAAGTTTAGAGAGGGAGAAGCCTATGACTGTCTGAGGGCCCCTTGATCATTGCTGTGATGTTGGGACCGATTGTGTGTATACTGGGAGCCTGCTGAATCATGGACAGGGTTCTGAGGTCCTCTGGGAGCTCTCCCTGCAGACCCCTGAAGCTAGAATGGGAATCCCCTCTCAAGTCCTGGGGCTGGTGTCCCTGCCCCTGGCTCTGTACTACTCTGTTCCCTGTCATGGATCCTGTCACCCTCCCAGGAAGTGGCAGATGCTGCACCCCAGGGTGGGACACAGGAAGCAAAGGTGCGAGGGGCACACGCACTGTCTCTGTCACTTTCACAGGATACCTTTACCTGGTTCCTTCCTCCTAGCCGCCTGTTACTGGTGTTATTTTTAAAGTTTCACTTTGTAAACGTTTGTGCTTTATTTGTTTATTCGTTGGAATTACTGGTGCACTTATGCATTCAATATTTAAAAGGTAAGCGTGTGCCATACGGAGCCTCCTCTCCCCTCCCCCAGGGACCAGACTTCCTCCCTGGAGGCAGCCTGCTTTGCCAACGACTTCCCCTCCAAGGTGTCTGCGTAGAAGAACAAACACAGGCACCGGAAAACAAGCAGAACCTTATGCTCGCCTTTAAGTCAGAGAGCAGAGCCTTCTATCACTGGGATCCTCATGGCAGCTTCCTAGCAGAATCTGGTTCATATCTAAGAGCACTACTAAGGTCCAGAGAGGTTAAGACTTGGGCTAGAGTCACACAGCTTGGTGGCAGGGTGTCCAGCCATCACAGAACACCTGTGGTGTGGGCCAGCAGAAAGAGGCAAGGGAGAAACAAAGGGATGGCTGGGTGGAGGTGGGGGTGGGGGTCGGAAGGCAGCAAAGTAGAGGTGGGCTCTCGTCTACAATCTGGGATCTTGGGAGTGGGGCACCAGGCTGAGCACACACCTGCCCTGCCCTGTCTCTGCTCAGGTTCTCCTGCAGGCCACTGGAGCTGGCACGTGCCATCTGGAGAATGGGTGCATAGTGGGGCAGGCAGCATCAAGATACGGAACTGGAGAGGTGGTGTAGCACACAGTGCGCACACACGTACACACGCACATGCACTGTGAATATTCTGCTCTTCCCTGTGTTGTTCTGGGTTCTAGGAGGTGATTCCTAGCCCAACTTCACTGCAGCTTGAGGCTGTAGCTTTTAAATGATGGGCTCTGGGCACGCTACCCTGAATCCTAGAGCAGGGTCTGGCAGAGCTGCTGCAGATTTGGATTCCTGCAGGGCAGTCCCGACCCCCTCAGCCCCTTCCCTGCCCTGTTGTGAGCTGGGCAGGAGCAGGAGAGCCGGCTTAGATTGGAGGTGAAGTGTCTGGGAGGAACTGATCTCTACCGATGACAATGGTCACCTAGCCAGGGTCCTGGCCTTAGCAGGGGCCCAATCAGTAGCTGCTGTGGTTGACACTGGTTACATATCAGGCCAACAGGCCCGGCTGGAGACACTGGAACCTGTGTGGATCCTTGGAGAGACCACTAGGATTTCCCAGCTCCCTCTCGATTTCCTGATGCCCACACCATATAAAATCAGAAGGATCCCCTAACTCCTGGCTCTAGGGATCCTCCTGCCTCATCCTCTGGAATAGCTGGGACTAGAACACAAGCCATTGCACCTGGTCATTCTCTCTGCTCATGAGCTTCTCTGAAAATGCCCAGAAAGGGAAGCGATTGTTAGCTGTCATCTGCCTCGACTTCTCTGATTTGCCATGTGACCTTGGGATGTATGGTCACCCTCTCTGGGTCCATATTCACTCAACACCTGTCAGCCAACCTAGCAGTTTCCAAACCCTGGCTGCATATCAGTGTCCTGCCCATTCCTGACCCCTCCTCACACATAGTGTGAGTCAGCACTCCCTATCCCCACCTCAGGGAATCGATGAGCCCAGAAACCATACCTGAGAAGCATGAACCCAAGGACAGCTGGCTACTGCCTCAGGGTCCGAGTCTGGCCTCTGGCAGATGAGGACACCTGGGGCCAGGCCTCCATTCTGCTGGGTCCCTGCCCAGCTTTCCTCCTGGAGGCTGAAATGATTCTGGCTATGTAGCCTAGGCTGGTCTGGAGCTCAAGGCCATCCTCCTGCATCATCCTCCTCCTGATTGCTGGGGTAACCTCAAACAGCTTCCTTGCTCCCTCAAGTGTTTCTCCCACACTCCCTAGTGCTGGGATCCTGCTGTAGGCAGCAGAGTAGAGGAGGCATTGGGGAAGGGTTGGCAGGCTGTGGTGGTGGTGGTGGGGGGTGCAGAAGGAGCTGGCTCCTCCTTAGTCTCTAGGGGCTTGTGTTCCACCCTGGCTCCCGAGGAGGAATGGTTTGGGAGAGGAACTGATTGAAATGTACCTTTCGTTTTGGGGGTTGGGGGGGGCGAATTAAAGTCTTCAATTTGAGAGCGTGGCAGCAATTAGTGTTTAATCACAGGAGGTTCTAGAATGTGGAAAGTGCCCTGGCTGGGGAGGGCACCCGGCCCCAGGGCTGATTACAGCCCTGCTTCCTGTCAGCGTGCCAGCCACCCCCAACCCCCACAAAGATTAAAATATAATCGGTGCATCCATTTGTTTTCTAAGGGAGAGAAGCGGCTCGTGGGGAGGTGATGCCAGGGTCCTGTTGCTCCATCTTGTTCTGTGAGAGCTATGAGGAGGAATTGAGAGAGTGAACCCCCAGAAGGAAGACCCCACCATCTTCCTTAGGGATTGGCTTTGAATCCTCTCACACCTGGTCCACTTATTTACTGGCTGTGTGGCCACAAGAAACCCACAAGTCTCTGTGCCAGCCTGGCATCTAAGAGGACAAGCCGGTGAGAGGGTGAGCTGTGCTCTGCAAATGCACCTCTGGATCATAGTAGGTCCACGCTGAGGGAGAGAGGAAGGTGGGGTCAGTTATGAGGGGGCTGGGCCCATGTGCTCTGCTGAGCGGGGCTTGGGCTGCTATGTCAGAAGGTTCTCTGGCCACACATTCTGGATGCCAGCAGAAAGAGCTGGAGTCGGGGAGCGTGGTTTCTAGGCAGAAGGCAACAGCCTCACCCATGGGTGGCAAGACACCTCTGCAGTTCTCTGTGAGCCCGGCTAGCCCCCTTGTCCTCCCCTCTTCAGCACTTGGAACCCACTCAAGTCCCTCCTGTCCCCTTTGCTGCAGCACAGCATTGGCAACAACCACACAGACTGGGGGTGACAGCAGACCCCTAGCTAGCTGCGTCTGGAGTCCTGCTGGGGACTCTCTAGATGAGACCTGCGATTCTCTATGTTCCTGTCTGGTTGCAGATACTGGTAGCACTCTCCTTCTTGACCCTCCAGCAAGCTGGGTGCCTTGGAGACGGTCAGTTTTAGGTTCCAAGTCGGGGAGTCAGGGCCTCACGTCCACAGAGTATAATATACTGTACCAGATATTGTGCTAAGTTTTCCCTGCCCCTGGGTTGGCTTCTCACTACTCATCTGTGAGGTAGACACAATCACCCCCATTTAACAATCTGGGAAACTCAGGCTCCTCCCACTGAGGAGCCGAGCGATGGGCGACGGGCCCGGCTGGGCTGACACGGAGCCAGGGCTCCGTCCAGTTCTGGCCGCACTGCAGGAGCCAGAGGCTGCAGCTGTGTGGCTGGGCAGGAGGGAGCAGGCCCACAGGCTTGGCTAATGGCCCTTGGTGAGCCTGCCATGAATGGGAACAGGAAGTGCTAAGTTCAAGTTCTGATCTGGTGGGAAGGCAGAGTTCCTGTGTCTCTCCCTTTCCCTGCCTTCATCTCTCATGCCACGGAGGAGAGAGACTCAGAGATGAGGCTCAGGAAGAGAGTTTAGACCTACAGGGACTCTAGAACTGTGCCTCAGCTTTCTCTTCTGCCCAATGGGCTCATGACCCCTCCCCTCAGCTCATGCTCTAAGCACCAAGGGGTAATGATATAGTGCAGTGGTTCTCAACCTTCTTAATGATACGATCCTTAATACAGTTTCTCATGTTGTGGTGACCCTCAACCATAAAATCATTTTTGTTGCTACTTCATGACTGCAGTTTTGCTGCTGTTAGGAATTGTAACACAAATATCTGATATGCAGATGGTCTTAGGCAACCCAGTGAAAGGATCCGTTCAACCCCCAAAGGGCTCACTTCCGACTGGTTAATATAAGGTACGGCTATAATGTAAGGCGTGAACCTGGTAACATCGGAAGAGAGAGGACTACTTGGAAGAGTCCGTTCCCCCAAGATAACACTAGTCTTGGGGGACTCTCAAGGGACTGGGAGGGGTGCAGGCTGATGATCCAAGTCCTATTGAGAGTCTCCCTTCTTCCCTTGTGCCTTCTCCAACAGTTCTAAGTGAGGGACATTCGCAGCCAGGCCTGAGTAGGTGGGTAGGTGGCGCTGGCTTAGCCAAGAAGTGCCTGTCTCTGATTCGTGGCTGGTTTCCATGGCAACCGATTGATTGCCCCAGCTGCAGACTCAAGGAGAATGAGCTTTCTCTCAAGCTGGGCTGCCTGGGAGGCTACCACAGCAGTGGTACCTATGGCTCCTCAATGGGTTCACCTCAGCTCAGCTCAAGAGCTGTAACTGACACCAGGTATACACACATGTGATGATGTGACAGGAGGAGGGTCCTAGTGTGTGTGTGAAGCACCTACTATTCGCCACTGGAGTCCTAGGGCCTTCAACTGAACCTGGCCCAGCCACATCCCAAGCCTGGGAGCTTAGTCACTAGTCTCAGAGGCTAGCACTGTAGCACTCTGGGGATTAGCATAGTTAGTGAAAGCAACTCCCACTCCCGGCCCACCAAGACAGAAAGACAGTAGTGTGGGACTCTGATGGAGGCCAGGCTAGAGTGATGGATGAGTCAGGGTGTGGCTTGGCTGAGAATATGGTCGGGTGGGAGTGGAGGGGATCTGGTGTGGTGCAGGGTTGGGCAAAGACAGGGAGGATGACTCTGGAGAGAGGTCTGTCCTTGAACTATAATGAAGAGACCAGTAAGCACGGCAGATTGCTGTCTGATTTGTCAGCTTCTAGTCCTGGGCACACCTGCTTTCTTAACAACCCCTGTCCTCAGCCCTGCTTCCTGCCCAGGTCTGGATGTGGGCTTCCAGGGTTTCCTCTGCCTAGGCCTGCTGACTCTCTAGCCTCTAGCTGTTGTCCCAGGTACTGACCGCAGCTCATCTTCTTTATATGCTGCTCTTGCTTCCCCTCTGTCTCTTCAACCAACCCCTAAAACACCTTCTGCTCTGTTCTGGTCCAGCCTCCTTTCCTTTCTTGCCCTCGGGGGCAGTGAGCCTGGCCCTAATCCCAACCTTGCCCTCTGACCTGCCTCCTGCCTCCTGCCTCCTCACCCTCTTCCTTTCCAGCCTCTGCCTTGTCTCTGGTCCCCAGATGGGCTCTTTAGGCCTCATTGACATTCTACCCACGACGGCAGCCTTAGTCGCATGCTAGCTGCAGGAGCTGTTCCAATGATGGAGCAAGACAGGGAGGTTGGGCTGAGGGCTGGGAGGGGGCTGGGGGCAGTGAGCTGGGGTGTCTGTCTGAGCTTCAGTCTGGGGTCTAAGCAGGACATGGTCAGGCCACCAGACTGCAAATCATGTTGCCACTGAGCAGTGTAGACCCAGAACTTCAAACCTCAACTGGTTAAATCCAGCAGGTAGGGAGGCCTTTTGATTTTCTTTTGGGAGGTGAAGCCCATCCCCAGGGAGACAGCTGGGAGGATCCACCCAGAGTGACATCAAGGTCCCCGCTCCCTATACTCTGCTGAGGTCCTTGGAGCCGTGGATCAGTTGGTTCTCACTTCCCAGGCTCCTGATTTCCTGAAATGCTGGGAGCCTCTACAGATGTAAACGGGGGTTTAACAAGGAAGCAGGAAGGGGACCTGGACCGTTTCACTGAGAGCTCGAAGCCTTCATGACAAGCTTCGGAGATCATTGGACAAAACATGGAGTGGGATCCAACTGTATTTATTGCTTATTTCCTCCTTCCTCCCTCCCTCCCTTTCTTCCTTCCTTCCTTCCTTCCCTCCTCCTTCTCCTCTTCCTCCTCTTTCTTCTTTCTCCTCCTCCTCTTCCCCCTCTTCTTCCTCCTCCTCTTCCTCTTTCTCCTCCTTTTCTTCCTTCTCTTTTTCCTTCTCCTCTTCTTTTTCCTCCTCCTTCCTCCTCCTCCTTCTCATCTTCCTCCTCCTCTTTCTCCTCCTCCTCTTTCTCCTCCTCTTCCTTCTCCTCCTCTTTCTCCTCTTCTTTCTCCTCCTCCTCCTCCTCCTCCTCCTCCTCCTCCTCCTCCTCCTCCTCCTTTTGAGTCAGGATCTCACTATGTAGCCCAGGCTGGCTTCTGAGTCACAACAATCTTCCTACCTCAGCTCCTGAATGCTGCATTACAGATATCCGTCAGCCCATCTGGCTTTCATTTATTACATATTTAGTTAAGTCTGGTCCACGCTTTTGCTGGAACTGAAGGTTCAGGAATACCAATCCAAGTCCTGGTGCTCCCTTGGCTAACAGGAGCACCAGGAGATACTCATGACTATTCATAAGGGCAACAGGAGACACTCATACATATTTATAAGGGCAGCAAGATCTCATGGGGCAGTCAGAGGTGGAAGGTTGGGGGGCAGATCTATAGAGGTGTCCTAGACTTGGGGCTTTTTATGATCATGACTTAAGGGGCCAAGCAGAAGATGTGGAGCCACCCTGGACTGGGCATAAGGAAGAGAATTCCTGACCATGCACTGGTGTCAGAAGAACAGGCTGTAGTGGATGGACTGCGTTCAATCCTCAGCATCCCATAAATGCTGGCAAATGCCTATAATTCCAACTCTAGGCAGGTGAAGGCAGAGGCTGAGAAGTTCTAAGTCATCCTTGGCTACAGAGTGAGTTTGAGGTCAGCCTGGGCTACATGGGAACCTGTCTCACGAAAACAATTATAGCAAAACAAAAGCAAACAAATAAACAACAACAAACCTCAAATCTCAAACAACCACCACCACCACCAAAAGTACATAGCCAGCCAAGGCTTCTTGCAACCATGCCAACCATGCCACTCAGGAAATGTGTGGTCTCAATGCTGGAGATGAAGCTAGCTGGGCTTGGGCATAGACTGGCTATGCCATGATGGAGGCTAAGCAGGGAGCAGGGATCGAGAGAGAGGGTCCATCCTTGTGCAGAGGTCAGAGTGAGCGTCACCCAGAAGTGAGACCTTGATGCCTATAACAGATCACAGGTCTTTCCAAGGTAGACGTAGGAAGGCCACAGGCCTCACCCTTGGGCTCCCTCCCAGCCTTCACAGCTAACCCTCATTGACTAGTGTTCCCATTTGTTCTGGTGAGAATCTGAGTCTGGAACCACTTGTCCTATTAGTGTAGGATGGCAGTCGGATTTTGGAAAGGACTGGACAGTCTGTAGTTTTGAACTCATACCTTGTGGGGAAAACTACCCAATTTAGCTATTGTCATGGAAACACCACCACGGAATGGGAGGCATTTAATACAGCTGTGGCGGGGGAGTGACACTCAGTGGGCGGTGCCCACCTAGCAACACAGAGACCCTGGGCTCCACCCTCCCTGCACCACGAAACTGTTACTCTGGGTACAATCACAAAAAGTCCAATTTCATACAAATTTCACAAGCCAGAAAATGTTTACTTTCTTTCTCTTTGAAAATATTCGAGCTGAGGAGATTGTGTGCCTGCAGTGTCAACACTCAGAGGCTAAAGTGGGGGATTACTGAGAAACAGAGGCCAGTCTGGGCTACTATGTACTATGTCTGAAAAGGAGAAAGAAAAGAGCAAAGTGAACCACAGCCGCAGAGGTGGCTCAGTGGGTACAGCTTCTTCCTAACCCTCAAACTCGGGTTGTGCTCCCCCAAATAAAAGTAATAAAAATGAAAGAACCAACTTGGGAGGCTGACGCAATAAGAGAGAGTGCTTTGAGTTTGAAGCCAGGTTGGGCTATGTAGTGAGTTCAGGGCCAGGCTGAGCTATGGTGTGGCACCTGTCTCTAAATACATACATACATACATACATACATACATACATACATACATACATCCTTTTCTAAAAGAAAAAACCCCTCAATATTATTAAAAAAAAAAAAAAGATTGACAGTTATCCCAAGGCAATGTCAGCCAGACTGAGGCTCCTTGGGTGGTTGTTCTAGAAGCATCTCTGGCACCCAGCGGAGACTTGGCCTGAGCGCAGTCCAAGGCTGCGTCCCCTCCTATAGCCTCATCTGACTCGACTGCCTCCCTCTCTTACCTTGGGATGCACATTAGAGCCCAGCAAGCCCACTCCCAGGACACCTGGTCTGTTAGGAGGTAATGTGAGCTACCCACCAAGGACAGGCTCTTTTCCCAGCGACTCCCCAGTGGAGAAGCTGAGATCTCCAGGAGCCTGCTTTTCTCCATTAGCACTGTAGTTAGTTCTTCATTTGTGGGATGTCGAGGAGAACCCACTTCAGGGTCACTGTGGGGTCTCTCTGAGGCTGTCCTTGAAAAGGTGTCCAGTTCCCGAGTGCCTCAGCCTCCTGTCCCTTCATTTCTCTTCGTTGCTGACTGAAGAACGGTGGCACCCTACCATCTCTGTGGCCTCTGGGTGGTGTTTCAAGTGCTTTTAAACACGAGGCTCCCTCAGGGGCAGCCTGGTGGGGCCTCCGTGGGAGCTTGATGGAAGGGCTGGTCATTATCAGTTCAAATAGAGAAAAAGGCCATCGCCCTGGGGGTGGAGCTGGACAGAAGAGCAAGCTCCACTTAGCTGCTGTGGTAGCTGCGGGTCCATTTAACTCCTTCTGCTGACTTGGACACTGGGTTAATTTATTTTATATGTATAGGTGTTTGTGTGTGTGTGTGTGTGTGTGTGTGTGTGTGTGTGTGTGTGTGTCTGTGTCTCTGTGTGTGTGTCTGGTGCCTGAGAGATGAGACAGGATATTAGATTCCATTCCTTGGAACTAGAATCACAGACAGTTGTGAGATGTCACATGGCTGGGAATTGAACCTGTGTCCTCTGGAAGGGCATCATCCAGTGACCTTAACCACTGAGCCATCTCTTCAGCCAGGTTTGTGGGACTCAGCTAACACAAGTGGCTTCTCTAAAGCTGAGGGCATATTTCTTTGTCCTGAGATAGGGTTTCTTCTAGCCCAGGCTGACCTGGAACTTGATATATAGCTAAGTATGACCCTTGACCTTCTGATTCTCCAGCTCTTGAGTCCTGGGATTTCAGGCATGTGGCACCATGCTGGGTTATCCATGCTGGGTTATGAGTTCTTATTGTTTGCTTGTTTGCTTTTGAGACAGGATCTTGCTATAGCTCTGGTTAGCCTAGAACTCACTATGCAGACCAGAACTCCCAGAAATCCTCCTGCCTCTATCTTCCAAGTGCTGGGATTTGGGGACAGTTCTTAAAGTCCATGCCCCTGTTTCCAGCTGGTAGTGGGTGACAGAACACCCTAGGAGCCTTTCTGGAGGGGACCTGTCAGTGAGGAGAGAGAACATGGCAGCATATGACAGAGCCTGTGGTGGGGATGAGTATAGGACAGAGAGATCCCAGTTCCTGACTCTGTCCTCTATCAGGACCAGAGGGTCTGAAGTGATCCAGGAGGATGCTCCCTTCTCCTTGTGGCCACCACAGGCAGGAAGTCCCACCCTCCAAACCCAGTTCTTTCTGTCTGTCATATCCTGGACCAAGTCATCAAGTCAGCTTGACCTTGACCAAGGGAATAACTACTGAAATGGAGTGAGCGGCTTTGGCTTCCTGTAACATGCACATCTTCTCCACAAGCAGGAAGGCTGTGGGGGGTGGGCTGCCTGCTCTAGATGGAGCAGGTGGGGAAGGACAGGGGCTCTGCAGATAACGGGCAAAGGCAGGCAGGAGCCGGTGATTCACGCAGCAGAGGAAACACATGTGCTTAGCCAGGCACAGAGATAATTCATTCCCACTCAGCTCTGAAAGCCATGGAAATTTTAATAAATGCAATTCCATTCAAATGAACAAATATTTTAAAACACGAAGTTATTTAATCTAGCACTGACGAACACTCACTGTCTTCAACAGCTCATCACAAGCCTGGGCGTCCCCTCAAAGCCTTGCCATGTGGGTCCTTCTCAAATGGAGCCGACTCACAGGTGAGGAAACCGAGAAGGGATGTCACCTCATTGGCAGCTGTCAGGTGACAGGCAGGTGGCATGGACCGGCTAACTGGGTAGATCTCAAAGGTGTGATCTGAGACCTGGAGCCATCAACACAGACTCGGCAGAACAGAGAACCGCACTGTAAGTTCCACTCAAGACCTACTGAGTGGAAGTCCTGAGGATCATGCACCTATCTGTCCAAGCTCTCTTTGGGACAGTGTAATTGGGACGTCTCCCACTGGCTTCTGGGAGAGTGTGTAACAGGGCACAGGCAATGTGCATCCGATTGTTTTAACTTTCCTTCTCCTTCGGGCACCCTGACCTGCTGAGCCATCTCCACAGCCTGGCATTGGGGTTCAGAAACATGTCAGATTGGAAGCACCCTAAGTCTCCAGACAGGAGAACTATGGAGTCGTGCAGTCTGGCTACTGTGCAGTAAGAAAGACACTTGTGAGGGATGTACGGTCCACGCACAGTGAGTTTTCAGATCTTCCCAGGGCTTTCCCCCAGAGTTAGCACCAGCCATCCTGATGCCAGAACCACCTTAGCCCTGAGCAGATGGAACACATAGCCATCCAAACGGTAACTGCTGTCAATGCCGCAGACAGATTTCTTCTGATCTGCCCTCTTGCCTCGGCAGAGGGTAGCACGGCACTTCTCTCCTCTTGAAGCTAGGTGATTATATGACTTATATTTGCCAGTGAACTATGTGAGGAGATGACTGTCCTGCCCAAATAGCATTCCTACTGCTCTGTGCCAAGATGGCACCTAGTCAGACTGGGTCCCCAAGTGCCTGTGACAGAGACTGATGTTTAAGTCCCCACAGGGTAGCATAAGGCATGCTCTTCATTGCAAGTAGTGTATGACATTATCTCTGGTAAGACAAAAAACAAAGGTCTACTCACTCAGATAGGGAGCCAATGACAGACCAAAGCATGGGTACCATCAAAATCTAGTCTATGATTTTTTTTGGGGGGATGGTTACTTACAGAAGTGTGGGTGAACAGTTACTCACAGGGAAAGAAATGAATCAAAGACAGCTGCATCTCCAAAGCCCAACCCAGCATAGGTGACAGCTCACAAAAGCTGGGAACCTGGAGCACGATGCACAGCCTGCAGGCGGCTAGATAGGCTCAAGGGTGTCCTTTTCAGATAGTGCAGTTGGTCTAAATCAGTGCTTCTCATCCTGGGGGTCACGACCCCTTTGTGTGTATGGGCGTACCAAACCTTTCACAGATATCCTGCATATCAGATATCTACAATTCGTAACAGAAAAATTACAGTTACAAAGTAGCAATGAAAATAATTTGTGGTTGGGGATCATCACAACATGAGGAACTGTATTAAAGGGGTTGCAGCTTTAGGAAGGTTGAGAGTCACAGTCTAAATCCCTTCCAGGCCACTCCTCTGGTCTCTGCCTCTTCTAGGCAGCTTAGAGGGCAGTCCTTACTGCTGATATATGCTAAAGGAGAGCCCTAGAGAATCTGGTCAGTTTCAGGGACTTCCTGAAGCTTTTAAGTTGTTTACTTCCACATGGAACCTTTCATTTCCCTTTAGAACAGTCTGTCTCTGAAGGTGCTTCCCTCCAGGATGGAATGTTTTCTCTCTCAGGGAATTGCTACACACCAGCAAGAGATTAAGGCTTGTTACTGCAGGGTGTCCTCACCTGCTCTGACTGGTCCTGTGGGACATGGGAATCCCACAGTACTAAGGCAGATGCAGACCACTAAATTGTTTCCGCAGCACCACTGTGGAGATCTAACACTCGTAATGAGCTAGTTAGGTTTGGAAATGCTGGCAGTATCAGGTATACTAAAGGAAGTTTTGTGACTTTTCTTTTCTGTTATACTGTCTAATTTTCTATAGAGAATATCTTTTTTTTTTTGATGGTGAATGTTTTATTAAATAATTTCTTTGCAGTAGAGATGGTCTTTATTTATTCAGGGAAAATCCTCCAGGGAGATGGAAAGAGATACACTGTATCCTTTAGAGAATGGACAAGGTGTGAAGATTGTAGATCTGACCCTCAGCGGAAGGATCTGCCCCCACTGTGATAAGCAATCTGCTCCTAACACTCATCTACTGAAGGGGGTGATCCTATCTCCCCGTGGGCTACTGGGAGGAAGTGGTGACTTATGTCTAGAAGATGGAGGGATCTTCTGCCTTTAGGGGCCCGGTAGTGTCCTGTGTTGGTATCTTAATAATAGTGAACCTTTGTTTCCTCTGGAAGGCAGGCAGGCAAGCAGGCAGGCAGGCAGGCAGGCAGACAGGCAGGCAGGCAGGCAGCAGGCAGCAGGCAGGCAGGCAGGCTGGCTGTTTTTACTGGTTAAGAGGTCCCTGGATAGGGCTGTGGTTAAGCAGAACATGGACGAAGTGTTTCAACACCAGCCGCACTCACAGCCTCTTTGCAGGCAGCCCTAGATTGCCATGCCTTTGCACCAGAAGCTGAATTGTAGCCACATAACTGGGACAAGAGAAAGGCTGGCGTCTTGGGAGAAGCTGGCTGGCACGCTACGGCACAGGGAACTCTCCCTGCATTGGAGAGTGTAGGGGGAGGAAGGGGGTTTGCTGGCAGCTGGAGTGGCTGATATGTGTTTGGCATTTGGGACTGTGGTATCCGTGCTGGCCCGGGTGGGTTGTGCTGTCTGTGCCCAATGTGGAACACTGAGATTTCGAGAAATCAAGAGGAGGCTGAGTGTGGAGGTAGACACTGGGAACCCTAGAATTTCAGAGGCTGAGGAAGGGGATCACCGAGAGTTGTTGCCAGCATAGGTTACAGAGTGAGACCCTGTCTCAGAAAGCGAATCCCAGAATTCAAGAAGCTGAGGCAGGAGGACTACCCATGAGGTCTAGGCCAGCCTAGAACCGTGAAACCCCATTTCAAGCAACCAAACCTCCAAACAATTCTCCTAAGAAAAAGAAAACTGAGGGACGACTGTGGAGTCATTAGTGGCAGGGTTGTTAAGGCTAGACCACTGCAGCTTTTAAGGTAGGAGAAGAGAGTGGCCAGGGACTTCTGAGACCCACAGAAAGTCTACTTTTTCCTCGGGGCTATCCTGGGCTAGCAGGCCAACTAGAAACTCTGGGTTCCAAGATTATAGCTGGGAACCCCCAGCTTCCTGTGGCAGGTGGTAAGCTGACAAGGTCTAGAGACAGCAGGGGATCTGGCTCAGAGACACACAGCTTGCCGTGGGAAAAGCCAGGATTTGAACTCAGGTCTTCAATTACTTACAATATGCCACTGGGCCAGGGCAGGGTGACCAAGAAAGGGAGACAGGACAGAAGCAGGAGGGGAGGGCCAATGGGGAAGGGAAGGGCTTCCCGGCTAGTCTAGCTGACTGCCCCAATAAGGGGTCTTGCACCTTGTAACCCCCTCCACTGACTGTGACCTGTTCATCCTGAGTCTGGCCTTGTACCAGGCTGCTGGCTGCATCTCCCCCACATGCTTGCCAGTTCCCTGTGTCTTCCTTAATCCATCCTAATGGAGAGTCCACAGAGCGATTCTAGACACTGCCCACAGTTGGAGGCTGCACGCCAGAAGCCTTTCTGCAGCTCTCTGTGTCCTGCCGTTTTAAGGTAGCCATGAAACCGGGAAGTTGCCCACTTCATCAAACTGCTCCCCACTTCCCACAGGTGTCCAGCTGCTGTTTGGGGGATACCCACACTTCCCAGAGCAGACCTTCAGGGTGACATGTCCCCCCAACCCCTCCCTGCTTTCTCTTTGCTCCTCTGTCACTGTGACCTCTGGCTAGCACACAGTTCATCCTGGGTCCCAGCGCCAGGCCTGCATCTTGGCACTGGAAAGCCGCTGCCTCCCCTTTCCCAGGTTCTGTGGTGTCTGGCTTCTCTCCTGGAGAGCAGTCGGGAGCTTTTCTGGTAAAGAAACTTCTGAGAGAAGCCAATGGGGTGAGAGAAGGAGGTGGGGCCTGGTTCATTTCGGTAGAGAATGTGAGTACAGAGAGGGCCAGCCACTGGACTAAGATCACACAGCAATTTGGAGAAAATCCAGGATTGGACCTGCCTCTCTCTGAGGGGTCTTTCTTCAGCCGTTCTGGGTGAGGTCAGCTAGTGCCTGGGCCTTGTAGGCCAGAGTGGCTGTTTCCTATCGCTGGGGAGGAGGGGCCTGGCAGTGCCCTGGTAGGAGGAGACTTGCCTTTGGTTCTTTGATGCTCATTCTCTTGAACCCCTGGGGAATGCCTGAGTCATCGCTGAGCAGCAAACATATTTAGCTCCTTTCATCGTCCCTAATAAATCAACTTCTCCAGGTCTCTCAACCCAGCCTCCAACTCCAGGCTGCCTGCCCCCGTGTCCTGTCGCCTGACATCTGGGCACTACAGAGACTTCCAGCCCCCAGGATCCTGGCAGTGGTCCTCTCGCTGTTTCCTCTCTCTCCCCAGGCATTCTGGGCCAGACCAGGCCTCCTCGTGCTGGGCTGGCCTCCATTCAACAGCTGCGGTCCTGGAGCCTTTCAGAGCTCCCTGCAGCTAGGAGCTACCAGGCCTAGGGATGCCGGGAGGAGCCACATCCGCTACAGCTCAGGCCTGACCCTGGCTATCACCACAGCACCCGCGCTCGGCCCACTGAGGCTTGTGTTGGAGCCTAGGGGTCTTCCCCGAACACCTCACCTCATCTTGTCTCTTACGGGCCACGCGTGTGTATGTGAGTGTGTGTATGTGCACACGTGTGCATGCATAAGTGTCCCAGCATATACAGAGGCCAGAGGACACAACATTCATGAGTTGCTTCTGTCCTGCCTTGTGGGTACTCGGGATCTAACTTGGATCCTCAGGTTTGGTGCCAAGTAACTTTAGCCATTAAGCTTTCTTGCTGCCCCACTAACCTAAGCATTTCATATATACTTAGCTATTCCCATTTTACAGGTGGGTTGTCCGAGGCACTGAATGCTGAAAAAAATTACTTAAGACATGGAAGAGAGTGAGCCCTTGAACCTTCCCATTTTACAGGTGGGTTGTCCGAGGCACTGAATGCTGAAAAAAAATTACTTAAGACATGGAAGAGAGTGAGCCCTTGAACCCAGGCCTTCTGGGAGGCTCTCGTCGCTGCCCCTCCATAGAAGTAAGTGGCAATCGGAGACCTGCTTGTCACCCCCTCTCGCTGCTCCAGCCTAGGGAAGAGTCTGTGCTGAGCCCATTCCTGAGACCTTGTTGTCTGTAGACATCTCCATTAAAGGTGAGTGCCATTAAAGGAGTTCTCAGGGAGGAAAATCTAATCCACACGGGGAGCAGCCTGTTCTGAGGTACACAGCCAGAAAGAAGGCGGAAGAGGCAGATGTGTGGTGTGTGTGTGTGGTGTGTGAGGGAGGAATAGGCCCCTAAAGGGCTGCTCAAGGCCACAGGCCCTAGCTGACCAAATGGTGCTCCCCACCCCACACCCATCCGTGATTTCCTCACCCCTTTCTGGGCTGGTCAGGGGTCCAGGCTCTGTCCTTCCGACTTCAGAAGAAAGCTTATCTGTGTGTGGTGAGCTCCTCCTGCTGGCAAGATGTAGTACTGCACATTAGCAGAAATAGGTGAAACCCACTCCCTGGGGAGGTCTTGAACAGAATCAGAGGGACCTCCAAATGTTCGGGTGTGATGTAGCCCTGGGCCCTCTCTGCCCCTAGAAATATCTGTCTTTTTTGGTCTCAGAGGCCCCAGACCCTGGAACCTATTGATGTTGAGGCCTCAAAGGTTTTCTTGATTTTGTTTTTGTTTTTAAATCAGATAATTTCAGCCAAACTAACAATTATTTTGAACCCACTGTGTGCAGGTGCTCAGCAAGTGCACAGTTAGACCTGCATGGACCTCACAGCCTGGAGGATGAGATGACTCTGCAATACAGGCCTGGCTGCCTAGCCTAGGTGCCTTCCTCCTGGATTTATCTGCCCAGCCCAGTCCTGCACTGTCCCCTGTGCATGCCAGTCTGTGCTGGGTCTGCACTGAGGATTTGTGTTTGACACGGTCTCACTCTGTAGACCAGGCTAGCCTTGAACTCGCAGAGATCCAGCTGCCTCTGCCTCCCAAGTGCTGGGATTAAAGGCGTGCGCCACCATGCTTTGAATGCTATTTTTAAAGATTATTATTATTTGCATGTACATGTATGTGTGTTTGTGTGAGTGTGTATGTGTGCACGTGTGTGTGTGCATGTGTGCATGTATGTGTGTCCATGTGGATGTGTGCATATTGTGCATGTGTGTACATGTGTGCATGCATGTGGATGTGTGTATTTGTGTGTGTGCCCGTGTGTGTACATGCATGTGTGTGTGTTTGTGTGTGTATGTGTGTTTACTGTGTGTCTGTGGAGGCCGGAAGAGGAGGTTGGATCTCCTGAGTTACAGTGGTATGAGCTGTGTGGGTGCTGGAAACCAAACCTCAGTCCTCTGGGAAGAGCAATCAGTGCACTTAACTGGCAAGCTATCTCTCCAGCCTCCGGCCTTGGATGTCACTGTGGTCACAGGGGTCTTTGGATCCCTGGCTCTGCTGCAGAGATCTTGGTACACCATAAACACTCAATACATGGGACAACAGAGGGAAACTATGGGTAAGCTGAGCTAGTTCAGCCAAAAGGATCTTTGAGGAGGGTCCTGATAGTGGGATTTTTAGTCTGGAGCCTGGGTGAAGGACCGGAGAGCACTGGATCATGAGCCCAGGTGGTAGGGATTCTATCTTGGCCTGCCAGTGCCTGGGACAGAGCCTGGCACAGCTGGGACACTTTATAAACATCTGTGTGAAGACAGTCGGCAAAGCCTATACAATCCTTCCCCACACTGGTCCCTGGTGCCTGTGCTTGCATTCCTCCAGAGGCAGTGGGATCACTATCTACTTTCCATATCACTTGTTTTATCTGTAAATAGTGCTGCCTTCTGGAAAATTCTGTCTTTCTCTGGGAATAGAACCAACTCAGCCTAGCCGCTACTCCTGGCCCAAGAAAGCCCACCGAGCTCAGCTTCTGGGGAACTTCTGTCCAGCATGGTAAGCCCCGCCCCTGCCCCACCCCCCACAATGTCCCAAGGATCACGGAGTGCTCCTTCTTCCTCTTTTATTCTTGCTTCTAAGTGTTACAAGAAAGAAAATGATGCCTCTGCCACCTCGGTGCTGGGGAAGAAGCTGAGGATCAGAGAGGGGAAGGAACAAGAGTCAGACAGCCTCTGTGCACACACACATGCCAGAGGCAGATGAAGACTTTAGGGTCTCTTAACCCCCAAATGTGGGCAGCTGGTATGGGCTCAGCTCACCAGAAAGTCCTCAATTGTCCAGCAAGAGCTCTGTTTGCCTTGCCGGTGCCTCAGCTCCCGGGCGTGTATCACTCCTGAGATGGGTGTCTTCCCCTCCCCCTCCCCACACTGTGCTTCTCTTCTTCCTATCCTGTAGAGAATGCACACATGTGGGCTCCTACAAAGGATAAGGACAGCCTGGCCACCTGCTGCTCCTTTTCAGAGTCCATGCTGGTACAGGGCACATTTCTTGCTGCCTTGCTGAGGAACTTTTTCGGAGGGGGGGGAGTTCCTCAGGCAGGGGAGGAGGTACAAGTGCTCTGGGGGAGAAGCATCCACCAAGAGGGACCTCCCTGGGGACACAGCAGCCTGCTGTGTATGGAAAACTGGCCTTGTTCTAGCAGGAGGCAGGAGCAAGGGCCCATTCTGCAGCCCTGGCTACCCTAGTTCTGCTGGTCAGGTAGCTGGCAATGGGCCATGGCCTGTCTGTCCAAGCCTGAGTCCTGTGCTACCAGCTGGCTTGCTGTGGCCTCCAAGCATCTCTCCTGGTGGGCACAACCTGAAGCATTCTCTTCTCTCATTTTTCTCAGCTGTAGGTCAGACCTGCCAGCAACAAATACTGCCACAGTGTCCTCTGCTCAGTCAGACCTGCCAGCCACAGATACTGCCACAGTGTCCTCTGCTCAGTCAGACCTGCCAGCCACAGATACTGCCACAGTGTCCTCTGCTCAGTCAGATCTGCCAGCCAGATACTGCCACAGTCTCCTTTGCTCATCTTCTCAGGCCAGCACCCTTGGGAACAGTGCTAGCAGCATCCTCAGAACCTTCCAGCTCAGTCTGTCTCATTCAGTCACCTGGTGTCCCAGCTCCCCCTGGAAGCCAAGCTGACCAAAAGCCTGCTGGGCCAAAATATTTCCTATCCAAACTCTGCATTTTGTAAGACCCCGAGGAGGGCTGTGTTTGGTGGAGGGGTTTGTCTGAAGCTTCGGGGTTCCAAGGTAGATGAATCCTGATACTTGTCCATGGCAGAGAGGACCTGGCCCAATCTGAGGGAAGGAAAACCTCTGAGCTGGAAGCCTCCAGGAAATCCATGGTCCTCCTGCTGGGAGGGAGAAGATGGGATACATGGTAGTGGGTTCTAGGCTGGCTTATCTCCCCATCCTAACCTTCAGCCAGAGTAGTCCCAGGTAGAGCTTTTCCTGTGAGCTCTGTGTCCTCTGAGGAGCCACATCCACCAACAGCCAGTTCCAGTGATGGGGAGGGGCAGGCTCGTGAGCAGGAACAGGCACAGCCGGTGAGAGGTGTGTCTCTGTGACTCCAGATACCATAGGTCCTACGGGGTTGCCAGCGCTGCCTCCCAGAAGCTCACTGCTTGCTGACAATCTTCTTTTTCCGAGCAGACAACAGATCGTAGAAGGGGACTCGGGTGATGCTGGCCCTAGGGGTAGGGAGAAAATGAGACTTCAGGATGCTGGAGGGTAGGGACTTCCAGGCTTATGATTTGGGACATGTGGCTCACCCTGCTGCACAGGAGTGGCCAGGGATGGCTGTAGAGAAGAGCACCCTGTTAGCCTTGTCCCAGAGGCAGGCCCAGTGAGGATGGACCTCAGGTTAGGAGGTGAGAGCTCAGCAGACATCACCAGACTCCTTTCTAGCCCCTTTAGAAACCCAGGAGAATCAAGAGAGCTGGTGGTGGAGCCAACTGGGCCCCTCACTGCTGTGTGTCTCTGAGCAAGGGTCTGCCATCTCTGGTCTCTCTGATTCTTCAAATTTCTTGTCCAGTGGCCACTGCTGCTTTGTAGTGGACAAGTCTCCCACCGCCCATGTCTGCCCTGTTATCTACATACAGAGTAGTCCTCCTCCTCTTCCTCCTCCCCCCTCCTCCTCCCTTCCCCGTCCTGCCCCACCCACTTCCAGGCTGAGCTCCTTGCAAGCACCAAGTGCCTGGGGCCTCCCACTGAACCTCTTCCTTCTGTCTTCCCTGGATTTGTTACCTGGCTCAAGAACATGCCCACCGAAGGCCACCCAGTAGGAAGGAGATCTGGAGTATGTTCCTTTATAGACAAGGAAAGAAGACTCCCCCCAAAGAAGTCAGAAGGGGACAGGAGATGCCCACTGTCCCTGCTGCCCCTCACCTGATGGCCTCAATCCACTGGTCACGCTCCTCGGCGTTGGCAGCTGAGATGCGGTAGGATTCGTGCTTGCCTTCTACCACCTTGCCGTCCCCATCCGTCTTGCATGCCTTTATTTTCTGACCTCGGCAGCTGGGGTTGTACAGCTCCAGGCAGAACTGTGTGAGGTGCCATGTGCGGCTCCCCCCCGGGGGGGGGGGACAGGGTAGGACATTCTTGGGGGGTCAAGGAAGCAAGAGCAACACTCTCACTGAATGCCCTTCCCAAACAGCTCAGAGGGAGAGGAGACTGAACACTTACTACATACAAGGTTTCCTAAATCCCATGTAACAGATCTGGGGTGCATGTGTGTGTGTGTGTGTGTGTGTGTGTGTGTGTATACCAAGGCTCAGAAAAGAGCTGAGATTTAGAAGTTCCCCAGTTAGTGCCAGAGCCAAGCTCCACAAGACAACTGAGACTTGTTCTTTCAATGACACTGACCCTCCTGTGTTCAAAGCTTCAGGAGAGACCCTACAGAGTGTCGGGGCCTTGTGGAGGGTCCCATGCAGGCCCCTTCCCTCAGCCGTGCAGGGAATCCCCAGCTGGACTCTCACCGGCTTCTTGGGGTCATCCACCTTCTGCACAGAGAGGTTCTCCAGGGGGATGATCCCCCGAGGCTCTTTGTCCTAAGGAAGCAAAGTCAAGGGTAGGAAATAAGCTTAGGGTCTCATACTCTCCCTGCACACTGCTTGGCCGTATAGTGGCTCAGCACCAGAGCCTTGGTTGGGATCTGGTAGGCCCAATTGAATGCATGTAAGTGCACCACATGTAGGCAGTACTCACAAAGGCCAGAAGGGGGCGACAGATCCCCCCACATGACTGGAGTTACGGACAGCTGTGAGCCACCATGTGGGTGCTGGGAGTCGAACCCAGGTCCCCTGGAAGAGCAGCCAGTGCTCTTAACTGCTGAGGCATCTTTCCAGCCCCCTGCCCCTTTTATATTCTTTTTTTTGAAGGATATTGTTCTGTAGCCCAGGTTGGCCTTGAACATGTTAAGATCCTTAGGTCCCTGCTTTCTCAGTGCTGAGATTGTGGCTATGAGCCCCATGCCCAGCCTTTAGGAACTCCATCTGTCTTTGAACAATGGTTGTTTTGTTTCATTTTGTTTTCAGTGCTGGGAATTGGCCAGGGCCTCACACAGGTTAGACCTACACTTTAACAGCCCCACAGCCCTAGCCCAGGAAACTCAACTTTAAGCCAGGGCTCTCTCCCTTGTCCAGCCTTCTCCTTTTTGCCTCTGAGTTTTCCATACCTGAGAAATAAGATCACAGGGACACTGGACCATCTAAAAGGGCCTAACACTCTCTTGCAGTGACAGGGGCTGTAGGGTCTGGTTGTGGCTGATTGTGTCCTATTCCCACCTCCCCACACACTCACAGTGGTGAACTCAAAGTAGTAGAGGCAGTTGTCCGTGAGAATAAACCAGCGTCGCTTCCATGTCTTCACACGGCCCCCTGCAAGAGGCCGGCAGAAGAAAAGGTCAACCTCTCTCCTCCTGGGCCACCAAGTTCCCTCACAGGACAGCCACAGAGCCTTGTGAGTATTCTCTGCTCCCAAGCCTCCAGATCCACTTTTTCTAATACCTCAAGTGTTAGCAGCTCCTAGCAACTCCCGTCACCCCATTTCCTTGCATTTGGATTCCCAGAGATCAGGTAGAGGGACAGTGGTACTGTTCCATGCTCTCCTAGGCCACTGTCACCTGATCTTGACTTGAACCTACACCCAGACCTGGGTTTGCTTTACATGCCTCCAATGTTTAATGTGGACTGTCAAGTTGATAGGATCTAGAATCATCTAGACAAGCTTCCGGAAATGTCCGTCCATGAGAGGATTTCCAAACTGAGTTAACTGAAGTGGGAAGACTCCCTTTCAATGTGGGCAGCAAGCAGGGGCTGGAGGCCGGGACTCAAAAAGGAGAGACTGAGCCAAGCGCTGGCCTTCATTGCTCTCTGCTTCCTGAGAGTGGATACAATGTGACCAGCCTCCCCAAGCTCCTGTGGAAGGAGCTCTTCCTCCTTAAGTTGCTTTTGTTGGGTATTTTGTTGCAGCACTGAGAACAGTGGCTAATACAGAACTCTTTGATGTATCAGACATGTGAGGAAAGGAGCACCTGAATCCTTGTAGCCATCCTTCTCCTCCTGGATGGCCACTTGCAACCCCATTTTATAGATGAGGAAACCAAGGCTGGGAAAAACTAGGCCATGCATTCATGGCCCTGTGCTTTCAAACCCCAGTATCCTTGCCCTGGAGCCCAAGTTCTCAGCCATATTGGCCAGCACTCTCTTGGGTCACTGCCTCCACAGTCCAAGTGCAGAAGCTGATGCGGAAGGGTGGGTTGTGAGCTGCGCCATGAGGCTCTCATGCTACCTCTGCTGTCTGGCTTTGTGACTTGGGGGCTGGAAGCTGGTGCCTGGGGCAGCGAAGGAGGCCCAGAGGACTGTGGGAAGAGAGGCTGGGGTGACAGATAGAAGGCTCAGTGAGCATCTGGGATATGGGTAAGTCTGCCAAGGTCTAGGTACACAGTAAGTGATTGAAGATGCCCAGCCTGAGTCCTTCCTTCAAGATGAGGTATTTTTCTTCATCTGCCTTTGAAGGCCCAAGTTAGTGCCTGGCTGGCCATGCTGAGGAGGCTCCTGGGAGTGTTTGTGGAGGCTGGTTGTTTCTGTCAATCATCAGAGCAGCCACTGCTGCACTTGCCATGGATCTGTCTGAGTTACATTCTCTCTCTCTCTCTCTCTCCCTCTCTCTCCCTCTCTCTCACTCTCTCTCTCTCTCTCTCTCTCTCTCTCTCTTTCTCTCTCTTTCTCTCTCTCCCTCTCTTTCTCTCTCTTTCTCTCTCTCTCCTTCTCTGTCTTCCTGCTTCAGGGACACCCAGCCCTCGGCTGCCCTAGATAGGAATCTTGCTGTCTGTGTGGTCTTGAGAACTAAACTTGCTGACTCTCGGCTTCCCGAGAATGACCACGCAAAGGTTCGGGTGTTCAAGGATGAGCACCTCACGGTTAGTAGTCCTGAGCAGAGCTACTCTGCTAGACTCTTCTTTCCATCCTGGGAGAAACATCCATGGAGCCTCTGTCTTCACTAGCAGCCACCCCCTGTCCCCTGCACCCCTAACACAGATAGGTGGGTGGAAGGGGAAGTGTTTTTATGTATATATGGGTGGATGGGTATATGGATGGGTAGATATATGAACGTGTGGATATGTGGATGAGTGAATATATGGATAAGTGGATAGGTAGATGGATGAATGGATGATGAGCAGGAGGATAAAGGAGTGTGTGGATAGATGAGTGGGTAGGTGGATGGAAGAATGGGTGGATGGATGGACGGATGGGTGAGTAGAGGAGTGCGTGGGTGGATAGATGAATGATAGATGGTAAGTGGGTGGGTAGCTAAAGACAAAATGGGTGGGTGGACAGATGGGAGGATGGATAGGGCAATGGGTGGGTAGATGGATGTGAGTGGAGGGGTGGACAGATGGATAGAAGAACAGGGCGGGTGAATAGATGATGAGATGGCTAGCTGAATAGATGAGTGGGTAAGTAGATGGGTGAGTAGGCAGCTGAGTGGATAGATAGGGTAGGTGGGTGGATGGATAGATGGGTGGGTAGATGGGTAGATGGATGAGTAGGTGGGTGGGTGGGGAGATGGGTAGATGGATGGGTGGATAGATGGGTGGGTGGATGGGTAGATGGGTGGGTGGGTAGATGGGTGGGTGAGTAGATGGGTGGGTGGATGTGTACATGGATGGGTGGGTAGATGGGTGGGTAGATGGATGAGTGGGTAGATGGGTGGGTGGGTAGATGTGTAGATGTGTAGATGGGTAGATGGGTAGATGGATGTGTACATGGATGGGTGGGTAGATGGGTGGGTGAGTAGATGGGTGGATGG
>NW_021619445.1:231900-266481 GCF_004785775.1 Grammomys surdaster | reverse complement strand
TGGGTGGGTGAGTAGATGGGTGGGTAGATGGATGAGTGGGTAGATGGGTGGGTGGGTAGATGTGTAGATGGGTGGGTGGATGTGTACATGGATGGGTGGGTGGATGAGTACATGGATGGGTGGGTAGATGGGTGGGTGAGTAGATGGGTGGGTAGATGGATGAGTGGGTAGAGGGGTAGGTGGGTAGATGGGTAGATGGGTGGGTGGATGTGTACATGGATGGATGGGTAGATAGATAAGTAGAGGGATGGTTGAGAGGAAGGGTAGAAAGTGTAAGTAGACTGCTGGGCTGTGGGTTAAGAGACCCAGAACTGTGCAGGTCCACTCCTAAGGAGTGTGTGTGTGTGTGTGCGCGCGCACGTGTGTGTGCCACATGTGTGCAAGTGAGCATATCAGAGAATGTGCACAGAGGTCTCACCTAGCTTGAGTAGCCAGCCTTCACGGTCAGGGTTGAAGAAGGTGTGGGTGAGGTCACCGCCGTCATCCTCAGGGATGGAGAAAGGCTCACTCTTGATGCTGTCAAACAAGTTCTGCCCAGAGGAGGAAAAGGATGGCTTCAGTCCACTGAGTATGGGGCCAGACAACCTGCCTTGGTGACCTTTGGCAAGTCAGCCCTCTCCTGGTTAACCTACTCCTGGGCCATTCTTGTGACCTCTCCCCCCAAGTCCCTGTCCCCTCAGGTGATTGGCACTCTCCTTTGCACCGGCCACACCCAGACCCTTGTGTGCCTTCCCCTGTGTTGTCCTCTGGCAGAGTAAGCAGGATGGATGCCTTAGGGTTGTACATAAGGACACAGACACACGGGAGATGTTCCTCTCCTATTTAGGTAGACAGTAGAAACTTCTAGATAACACATGCTGAGGTGAGGCTAGCGGAGGCCTTGAGGAGGAAGAGATCGACTGCTTCAGGTTCAGAGACCCAGTGGCAGGAGGGGTGCCCAGTGTAGGGTGCTGACCGCAGTGTCTATCTAGGATGCGTTCTCATTGTAGGGACTGGGATTTAGAGGGTCCTCGTAAGAGCTGACTTCAGTCCTCCATGGATGACTTAGCTGCTTAAATATGCAAGGAGTGACCCTGGAGGTATGTGAGCCAGGGCTGAGATGACTCCTACCCTAGGGCAGTGTTTCAGATCTCCAGCGGGCACTGCGCTCGCCCAGTTGTGTGATTGAATCTGTGGAGGCGGGGCTGGACCGTCCTCCAGCCCAGCCTTTGTGTCCCCCAACCTCACTGTGGTATGGGGGTGAGAGGAAAGTGGGGACTGACTTGTTTTGGCTGGAGTAAGGGCAGGGTTGCATGGGGATGGGGGTGGCAGACTTTACCTTGGGAATCCCCAAGTGGCTAGTGGAATGAGTGTCTGGGACAGGAAAGCCATAGCAGTAGCTGAGCTGTCAGCTCAGCCAAGTATTAGCGAGCCCAAGAAGGCTGCAGGGTGACAGACAGGGTTTCAGCCCCTGCTAAACCCACAAGGGTACCTGAAAGTTTCTGCGGTCACAGTAGCAACGTTTGCATTCTGCCTTGAAGAAACAGTGCAACACGCCCACGCTTCCTGTGTTTTGAAAACACCTTGAAGCCCGCGTCTCGGAACAAACCACTGCATAGAGGACTTTTAGGGCCCTGAGTGACCTTGCGGCCCTGTACCTAGGATCCCCTCTCCTCTCTTTTTTTGTCTAGGTTTGCAGTGAGTTGGGTACCCCACTCCATCCCCAGGTGCCAGGGAGGGACCTCTAATTGGTTGTTTAGAGCCCTGTATGCTCTGTGCTATAATGACTAGTTTAGACAGAGACACATGATCCTGGCCAGTCAATAGGAATTAACTCCAGAAGTAGTTTTCTAAGAGAAGCTGACGGCCTGGCCCTACTTGAGCATCTCTGCAGTAGCCAGGGTCTAGAGGATCGCCAGGGTGTGGGGTGGCCTTGTTGTGACATACAGCTCCCTCAAACCACCAAGCCTCTGGATCTAGCCACACCGGAAGCCAACAATCTGAGGGAAAGGGATCCCTGTTTTGTTTTTTTAATTTAATCAATTATGTATGCGTGTTTGTGTGAGGGCATTGGATCCCATGGAAATGGAATTACAGACAGTCGTGAGTTGTCATGTGGGTGCTAGGAATTGAACCCCAGTCCTTTGGAAGAGCAGTCAATCCTCTTAATCACTGAGCCATTTCTCCAGCCCCATCCATGATCTTTCTAGTGATACTCGTTATGATTCTGCCAGCCAGTGTGGCAGGACAGGAAGGCACGAAGAAAGAGGTATCAAGAGTTTCATATGATGGACAGGCAGGATGGCTCAGTGGGTAAAGGCGCTTGCTGCCAAACCTGATAACCTGAGTCGGATCCTTTGGAAGGAGAGAGCTAGCTCCTGCATGCTGACCTCTGACCTTCAGATGTATACTGTGGCCACATGTCCACACGTAATGGACAGAACCCACAGGAGACGAACCTCCATTTCCAAATGCTGGAGAGAACGTTGCTATGTGGGGAACCGGGAAGGCTGAGCACTGGGGGTCTGCAGCTCTTGACTCTCAGTCCTGTCCCCACTCTCTGCCCCACCCCCTCCTCAGAAATGCATTTTTCTTCTTTAATGAACTCTGTTTCTATCACTATCCACACGTCCCTGGTTCGGTTCTTTGTTTGGTCTTTGCAGGAGGCAGATACACCTTAAGCTGGGACTCTCCTGTCACAACATGAAGCCTCAGGTCAGCTAACTCCAGTGGCACCCTGTGACCTAAGTTTGACCCTGAGAACAGAGAGGACACCGTGACAGCATGCTTAGGACACTGCCTGCTCTGACAGGGAGGCCTGAAGGATGGCCCAGGGAGGAGCTGGTATTCGTCTCCTGCCCCTGTGTCTATCCCCTGCCTCTGCACCTAGAACCTTGTCAGTATTCTGACCCGGCCTGCCTGCACCCTACATCCACAATATACCTCTCCTAGTCTTTCCTACAAGCATACCCTCGAGGGCTGTGTGATCTTGGGGTGACTTCTCTTGGGGCACGTCTCTGTGTAAATTTACCTCTGACTCTTGGTGTACTTAAAAGCATTTTGTGGCTTCTTTGGCAGTTGAAAAACAGTGATCCATGGAGAATTCACTGCAAAAAGACAGTGTGGCACTGGGGTCTTGCTTTAAAAAAAAAAAATTAAAACGAGGCCCAGGAAAAGATGAGAGGAGCCTGGGTTCATGTGGTTGCCTGGGATGGCTCTCAGTGTAGGCCTGGGGAAGAT
Source organism: Grammomys surdaster (assembly GCF_004785775.1). Lineage (NCBI taxonomy): Eukaryota > Metazoa > Chordata > Mammalia > Rodentia > Muridae > Grammomys > Grammomys surdaster. Next base: position 263,262 of record NW_021619445.1, on the reverse strand, counting down.
TCGAAATCACTACCCACTCCCTGTAAGCCCTGCTCGCTCCTGCTGGAGGGGCTCCAGAGCCCAGCTGTGGGCTCAAAGACTGACAGCCATCTGGCTGAGGCTCCTGTTGGCTCCTGTTGCTCTTTGCCTAGCTATGTGCTGCTGACCAGGGTACCTGACCCTCTCAGCTAGACTAGAAGCTACACGGAGATGAACGGTTATCTTTTCCAAGACAGTCCGAGCTTGAGGAGGGGGATGATGTATTAGTGGCTCTCTGGATGGAAGGCAACAGCGGTCAGTCAGGGGAAACCCACACATTTAGGATCCCCTGAGAAGGCTGGTTCTGCCCCGAAGCATGGTGCCTCTAAGGCCTGTGTGTTCCAGCCTGCACCGAGGGCTGGTTTGGTTTTATTTTGTTGCTTCCTTTTGCTTGTTTGCTGTGAAATGGCTTCTTCTCTTACCCAGGCTTGCCTCAAACTCGCTATGTAGCCAAGAATGCTTCTGAATTCCTGATCCTCCTGCCTCTACCTCCCAGGTGCCGGATTATAAAGCCAATGCTAGGGACTGGGCCCAGTGCCTTGTGCATGCTTGGCCAGGTTTCTGGGGTGACACCTTTGCCCGCCCCCGCCCCCCAAGATGGCGGCAGGCTGTCTCTCTGTAGCGAGTCTCTCACGGTCGTCATGGTTGATGTGACCCCATGTGCTGTGGGGGTTCAGTGTGGATCCCTGCGTGGAGTTATCCCTGGGCCCCTGTGCCAAGAACAGGTTTTGGTGCAGGGAGGCAAGGATACCGTGTTGGGATCAGGGGACAAGAGGCTTGGGACTAGCCTTGCTGTAGAACTAGCAGGGAATTGTAGGAGACTGGTTTTCTCCCTTGAGCACCCAGCCAAGCATTTTCTCCCTGTGGGTTGCAGAGAAGCTGGCATTCTGAGCTTAGGAGGTATTGTCCCCTTTTACTGGGGTGCTCAGGATGGATCCCTATAGTCTGTGTGTGTCTTCGAGCCTCACACTAAGCTCAAAGTACCATTTTGGGGCAAGTGTGAGTAATGACTGGACAGGGTTTCCCCAAATCTAAATCTGACGTACTTCCCGTGGTCCACCTGCAGACATCCTTGCTGAGATGAGGCCAGGCTGATGATGCCCACATATGATGGCCCACGTCATAATAATAACTAGGCTGGTGGACCTCCGCACCCTCTGCCTCCACTGTATCTCAGAGGGGTGGGACTCCCGGAAGATCGGTAAGGGGGTGGTGAGCTCACCCGCAGCTGCTCCTCCGGCAGGTCACTGCCACTGTTGATGCCACGATTCATGGACACAAAGCGCTCGAAGGACGGTCTGTCCCGCACGTTGGGGTTGTGTAGGCCAGTGTTGAGCATGATGACAGAGAAGGACAGCACGTAGCAGGTGTCTGTGGAACCTGGCACTGGTCACAGTTCTGGCCCAGGTTATTGTCCCATCTTCTGTCCCAGTCCTGGCAAGGTCCAGCCCGCCCCTGGCTGAGCTTGGCAGCCGTTCAAGGCCCAGCCTCCCTTCCCACTCTTGCAAACCTCAGCTGCTGCTCTGCCCCCTGCGGCTCTGCCAGCCCTCCTTCCCTTTCAGATCCTGCTTGCCTTCAGCTGCAGCCCTTCCAGGCCCGCCTACTCTGTTCTCTGCCTCCTGGGAACTGGAGCTCATTGTGAGCCGCCCCGTTAGTTAGTAGCTTGTTCTAAGCTGCCTGGTAACCTGGATGCCTTTTTGGCCCAAGCTGCCAGCAGCCTGCTGCAATGTACAGATTTGTGTGCGGGCTTCGGGGTGTGCCTGCTGTTCTGGGTCTCCTGAGGATCTGGAACCTGAGGGAGGCCAGTTCCCAACCCCTTGACCCCTTGCTCAGCTCTCTGCACCCCCAAGGCCTGTCCTGGGAGACAGGTACAGCTGCACCTCCATCTTAAAGACCAGACCCTGAGGCACAGGAAGTTGAGTCACACAGTGACTCCTGGTCACAAACTGAACAGATGATTAAAATCCCTTCCATGTCTATGTAGCCTGAATGACGGACTGATTGAGACAGTGTCTTACATGAAACCCAGGCTGGCCCTTGAACTGGCAGTGATCCTCCTGCCTCAGCCTCCCTAGTGCTGATATTATAAATATATGGCAACACCCCTGGCCTCCACCAGTTCTTATTGAGCCTTCTGGGAGCTGCAGTGCTCCCTGCCCTTGCTGGGACTGATGTGCTCCCTGCCCTTGCTGGGTGTTTAAGTGTGTAGAAACCAGCCGGCAAGCAAATGCCAGTTCCCAGGTCATGGCCAACTGCAGCAAAGACTCCAGGGAACTTTTGTCCTCAGTTTGACATAGGACAGATTGCTGCCTGTCTGACTCTGACTCTGTGCTTCCCTGGGGACAATCTGCTGCTGTGCTTAGAGACTGGCATGGGGGTTTGAGGATGCTGACACGAGGGTCCAAAGGCCTTGTACATGTAAAGCGCCAGAACGCAGGGACCCCCTCTGAAACTTGGCTTGTGGTATGGTGGCTCCTCCCTCATCCTGTCCCTATCTCAATATTTGGTTACCCTTGGAGACAGAAGTGTGGGCGACAGAGCCTGTTGATCACCTGCTCTGCCCTTTCCAAGATGTTACATGCCCTGGAGCCTTTGTTTAAGTGGAGACATTAAAGCATCTTCCCCTTAGAACTTCTTAGAGAACTCCTACTCATCCTTCAAAACCTCACTCAGACTTTGCTTCCTCTGAGAAGCCATCCTGAACTCCACATCCCAACGCTGCTCTGTCTTTCCTTGTTCCCTCTCCCCAGGACTGTGCTCCAGACAGACATGGAGTTGGTGCTCTGTGAGGGTTTGGTAAAGGTCTGAAGGTCTGAAGGGCTTGGGGGACATGAAGAGTTTGTCACCTGTGGACCGGAAGACTCCGGGGTTACAAAGGCAGTAGCGAGCGGCGAAGGCTTCCATCATGCGGTCAATCTTCTGGGCCTCGCCCGGCAGCCTGAAGCTCCACAGGAACTGCCTAGGGGACAGGACCATGGTCAGTGAAGCAGGCGCGGCTCTCAGTAGCATCAGGTGGTGAATGGGAACCGGTGACCACTGGGCTGGGCAAACATGGGGTAGGTGAGTTCAGGTGCGAAGTATCAAGAGCACTGGAGGATGCGGAGTCTTACAGAACACTGGCATGGGGCAGCAGGCTCTGGCTGTGGGACCCTGGCAGTGCCTCAACTCCATGGGCTTCCCTTTCCTTGGGACCTAAGCTTCCGCTAAGTTCTGGACACTTGTGACTTAGTGTAAGCTAAGTTCTCTTATCTCCTCAGGTCACTTAAAATCTGCTCAGCAAAAAATTATTGAATGAGAGAAAGTCAAAAGGAGAGAAAGCAAGAAAGGAGGAAAGAAACAAAGGAAAAAAGATTGATAGATGATAGATAGATAGATAGATGATAGATAGGTAGATGGATAGTAGACAGACAGACAGACAGATGAGTGATTCCTAAGCCCTTCCTCCAGGAAGCCCATACAGCTTGGATAATAGTAGGCTCTTTGTTCCTAGCCATGCAAACCCCTACTCATCCTTCAAAGCCCAGATCAAATCTCCCTCTTGGGAGCTGACTTCCAGGCCTTCCCAGCAGCAGCTTTAAGACTCCCTAAGTTGACATGAAGTCTCACCAAGACAGGTTGACACGTGTGACACTAGCCATGTCAGGTTACAAACCCTTCTGCATTTAGTCCTCCTGCCCTCCCGACTTGGTCCTGATTTCCACATTACAGATGAGGAGATAGAGGCCCAGGGAACCATGCTTCCTTCTCTGGTTTTTGTTTCATTTTGTTTTGTTTCTTTGTTTTTAAGAGAGGGTGGCCCACATTAGCCTGGAACCCACTATGTAGCTCGAGCTGGCCTGTAGCTCGCAGCAGTGTCCCTGCCCCAGGCTTCCAAGTGCTACGATTACAGGTGTAAGCACCGTGCCCAGCTTTGAGGTCTCTTCTTTGTGCCTTGCTCTGGGTCACACGGGGAATGAGGGGGAAAGCTGGGGTCTGGAGAGGACATCATGGGGCACGTGTTGCTCACGCGGGGACCACGCTGTGCACACAGATGGGAAAACACAAGTGGAGGTAAGAGCGCTAGAATCAGGCCATCATGAGCCACAGCGACTGTGCTCTACACGGATCTGGACACAGGAACAGAGTAAACACGGGCTAGCCTAGAAAGTGCTAGAACATGGTGCTAGACCCTCAGATGAGGCCACCGTCTGAGGAAGGGCAGCTACAGATATCGCAGTGGGGGAGCAATGAGAGGCAGCTGCAGGCTTCTATGCCTGGGATTCTCCTGCCTCAGCTCTATAGGGCTGTGGGCCTCTCAAGGTTCCTCCTCTGCATGCAGGCCTGGGTTGGACTCCCACCCCCACCACATCCCCCCCTGCACCACTCACCTGAGGGCCTGAACGAGGTTGAGATTGGCAAACTCATGGCAATCCACAAAGGCCTGCAGGACCTGCAAGTTGATGGGGTCCCTGGGGAAGGACGGGACAAGAGGACACACTTGGTAACTTGCCATGTCTGCCTTCTAGAGAGGGAGGGAGAGATGACATCCTCCCAGCCCAGTTATACAGTGGGGACACACCTCTGTCTCTCTTTCCCTCTGTCTCACTCTCTTAAACACACGCAGACACATGTGCATGGATGCACGCACATGCGTATGGACACACACACACACACACACACACACACACACAGAGGCATTGAACTCTGGGCCACTGAGTCAGGTTCTTCCTTGGTCACTTCCTGCCTGGTGACCCTACCCCAGTCTCTGCACATTCCCACCCCCATTTCCTCATTAGCGTTGGTCTTTCTACTTCCTCCCCCTCCCCACCTCTCAGGTCAGGGGCCTGTGAGCTGCCTCACTCAGCAGTGTTTGAGAAGGGCTGGTGACTCACTGAGCCTCCTACACTGTGGCCCATCCCTCTACCAGCCAGAAGGTGGTCCCAGACACTCCTGTCTGGAGCCTCCCCGGATCCCCCTGCCTCACACCCTTCCTTCCTTCCTCCCTCTCAATCCTTCTTTCTCTTCCACTGCTGCTGAGTCGAGCTGTCCCTGCTGAGGGCCTTGGCGTTGACTGTTCTCACAGCCTGGAATCCTCCTGTGTGCATGGCCCTCACTTCCTTGCCAACAGAAACCTGAGCCCCAGCTCAGAGCCCTCCTATTTGCCTTCTGTGTACCCAACAGAGCTCATTTCTGTCTCTCTCCCATGCAGATAGCACCTGTCCCTGAAGACAGGAGTTTGACCATCTTGTCTTATATGGCCACCATTTGGAAGAGAGCTCAGAGCACAGCAGGCACAAACTGAATGAATGAATGAATGAATGAATGAATGAATATGCCAGAGCCTGGGAATCAGTGCTCACCTCAAGTCCTCAGAACGATGGCTTTCCAAGCACTGTCCACCCCGAGTGGCGTGTCCACCCCACACCCTCACTTCCCGCTCCCTGTCTGGGGGATCCTCTTACTTTTCTCCCAAGTAGGTGCCAATGGCTGTCTTGTTGAGACCGTCGCCCTTGTAGAGGAACTGGGCGATGTCCTGGACATCAGAGGTCAGCAGCTTGTGCTCAATGAGATACTGGATGCCCTGGAGATGACACAGAGTTCATGAGCTGCCCCCATAGCATGGGCCCCCAGTGGAGGAGGGGAGAAGAAGGGGGACCTGGTGTTTGAACTCCCCACAGCCTGTTCTGGGATGGCGTTCTCAAGTCACTTTTGGGAGGTGGTGAGCCCCCCATCGCTGGAGGTGTGCTCAGGGAGCTAAGCGAAGCAGGGTTCCCCAGGGTCTCTCCAGCCCGGGCACGCTTCGACTACACCCTCCCGTGGTTGCTGGAAGTGGCGGTTCTAAGCCTCGGTGAGTCAGCCTCTCCTTTTGTTAGCTCCCCACTCTTATAATTCCAAATCGTTTCATTTCACTGCAGCAGCAATCTACGCTCATTGTGTAAAAGTCACACAGACCAGCGGAACCAAAAGGGGAGGTGACTGCAACCCCCACCTGGGAGGTAGCCAGCTTCCATGGCAATGACCTTCCCTGCTCTTCCCAAGTGGATGGGAAGGCATGCCCCACCTCCCGGCACCTTGCAGCCAGCTTTGCTGGGCAGCCTGTGGCCAGAGCCGGAGACACGTGTGCCTGTTTGTAAGTGGAGCAGTGATCCAGGGCCTGGGCCTGTGCAAGGTGGACGCCCAGGCAAGGCCGTCTCAGCCAGAGCATTCCCTGAGGTTGCCTGGACTCTTGCCCTAGTATGGTTTGTGGCTTCCTCCTGTGGCTGTCCCTGGTGGAGAGGGAACCCATGGCCACCTGGCAGAAGGAAGGGCTGCTGGCTGGCGCTGAAGCCATGGGCAACAGAGATTGAGAATGAGTTTTTGCAGCCTGGGCTTGGAAGGTGTGCTAGGGAGAGAGAGAGTTAGTTCAAGGTCTAAGGGCCTCACTGCCATAAGCCCATTCCAGAGTAGGGCATGGGGCCAGGGAAGCGAGGGCATTGGTCCAGGGGACTTCACAGCCTTCCTGTCTTTGGGCTGCAGTGTTGTGGAATGAACAGAGGCCAGCCCTAGCTAGGGACCAAAGGCTTGTCCCTGAGGGCTCTCAGCTCTCTCTGTTGGGTGGTTTCTGGGGTCAGTTGCAAAGGTGCCCAGAAGGCAGCTTCCTCTTTCAGCTCATCTGTGCACCTTGGTGAGTCCATGTCCTCCTATGGTCACCCGGAAGCCTACTTGGGTGGGATCCATGGCCTCCCCCCCATGTGTACCTTAGCAGGGTCCATGTTGAATTTCTTTTTCCCGATGCACATCTCCTTCTCCTTCTGTGCCATCCGGCTGTGGACAGAGGCATATCAGCATGGTGGCTCTGGATGCCACCGTCCCCCAAAAGCCCCAAGGAGGGCTTCCTCAGGAGAGCCAGCATGCCCTTGGAACTCCATGTGTAGCCCCAGCCCCTGTGTCTGGACCACCTGGGAGAGCAAGAACCACCTGGGAGGGTGTTAAGGGGCAGGGTAAGCTGTAAGCTGAGCACTGAACTCTGGGCCTCTCGGGAGCTCAGCAGAGCTCACTGAGGAGGAGACAGGGGCATGATGGAGCCAGTGAGGACATGGGTCCCAGAGGCTGCTCCTGAACGTGAGTCTTGCTGTATATGCTCTTGGGCCAAGCTACAAGAATGAGTCCTTTCATTTCTCCTCCCTCCCCCAGGTCTCAGTTTCCTTCTCTGCAAGAACTCCCTGTTGCCCTCATGCAGGGCATGTGTGTATGTGTGTGTGTGTGTTCATGTGTGCACATGAGTGTGCATGTGTCTGAGTTGCTTGTGAAGCAGGGGTTTCAGAGGCTGGACGGGCTCTCAGCAAACCATGTGTAGTTCAATAGTTCAGTGCCCGAGAGTCCTAGCGGGCATGTCCAGCCTGCTGGCTACAAGTGGCTGCGTCTGGCCCAGGAGAGCTATGAATGCCAACCAATACATAACTTACTTGGAAACGTTAAAAGATTTTTTTTTTCAATTTGTAGCAGAAGTGTCACTTGTGGTTTTACAATGTCAAGAGGTTGGGGGTCTAGGAGAGTATATGGGAACCAAACCTTCTCCTTATACAAATGGGGAAACTGAGGCCCAGAAAGAAGGCCCAACCCTAGGGCAAAGAGGCAGCAGGACCTTCTTGTGTGAGGACTGAGTTGGGCCAGCAGAGCCTACTCCAGGCCAGACTTCTGGTTCCTAGATACCAGAGCTCCCTTACCCTTATCCAGGGTCAGGGTCAGGGTATTTGCTCATCCGGTTCCAGCTGCCTCTGACCAGTAATGTTCAGGCAGTACTGTGGGGAGGTGGGGTGGAGAGATGAGAGTGTGGAGCTTGTTTGAGAATCAATGGGGAGTGGTCCAGACAGTGTGTATGGGGTTGTGGCCATCTCCTTGGGTGCTATCGCCCTCCATGGCACACGGAAATGTGCCCGGGAATCGTCTTCCCCTGGGCCAGGCCCCTCACCTCTCCTCCGTGCTCTCAAAGCAGTCAATTTGGGCAAACACATCTGCAATTTCATCCTTCAGTTTCTGTGGACACACATACAAGGGTCAGGCTGGAAGTCCCGCTCTGCTTGTGGTTCAGGCTCTTCCCTCAACCTTCTCAGCCCCACCCCTTTCCTGTGCCCTTTTTATCTTCAAAGCAGGAGCTCAGTACCTCTGTGTGCTCTTGCGCCTGCACCAGCCCTCGTTTCAGGGGTGGGAGTCCCTGTGTACACACCTGACCCTATTTTCGGCTCCCTCGCTGTCCCCGTGTGGCCGGGAAGTCTCCTGCCCACTGTTCTCACCAAATAAACCCTCACTCCACCTGGCTGACAACTCCCCACAGAAGCATGGTATTGCCCTTCCCTGTTCAGAATTCCTCTGTGGCTCTCCATGGCCACCTAGGGCATGGATCCCATCTCTTGTCCAGCACCACATCTTCTCTGTCACTTGTCAGTAAGCGCCTGCCATATGTCCAGTGCTACTGGTACCCCAGGGCCGGGACAGCACAGGCCTCTCAGGAGCTGTGCACTTCATTGGAACAGAGGGAACAGGAAACAGCCATGGCATTCCCATGTCTGCAGGGCAGATTCTCAGCTTGTGCTGCTCTCGATTCCATCCCAGCATGCCTCAGCCTGTTTCCAGGGCGTGCCCAGTACAGGGGAGGTCCCTTCCCTAGCTTGCCCACCAACCACATTTTCTGGACCACTCGAAAAGTAGCTGTCCTGGTTCTACCCTGCAGTTAGTAGGTGAACAGGACAAATAGCCCAAGAGGCAAGCACCGTCTCCCCACAAGATGAGGGGTACTGAGATGTGGTACTCCTGGGTTGTTCCTAGGCATCAGAACTGGCATGAGACCCCTTGCTCTGAGGGCTGACAGATCTTGGCTTAGCTTCCACTCACAGGCATAATGGGGATACCCTCACTACTATTAACTGAGTACCTATATGCTATAGCTACGGGGCCAGAGGTGGACAAGGCCCAGATTCTGTTTTCATGGAGATAGAGTTTGGGGATGTTGGGGCCACAGGTGCATGGCGAGGGGCTAAGGGGCAAAAGGCAGAACTCAGCAGAAAGTGACCACCACAGGAATGGCCGAGAAGGAGCCTGACACATGTGTGTGCTAGCCGAGTGGGTGCTTTCGTGTGGAATCAAGTGTGCATGTGTGTGTAGGTGGCAGGCAGCCTGGAGGAGGAGGTAGAACTTTGATCAGGAAGGTGTAGGAATGTGAGGAGAGCTGAGAGGAACCCCAAGTGGAGGTAAGAAAGTATGCAGAGGCCCAGAGGCTGAACTGAGCAAGGCCAGATTGAGGAGCAGACCCCTGTCTCTGGAGGTAACTGATAACCACGGGAGTGATCATCTGAGAAACCAGTGAGCTCCCCAGAGCTGAGCCCAGGGTGGATGTGACCTTGTCCAAAGGTTGGGTGTGACCTTGTCCAAAGGGCACAGGAGGGGCGAGCTTGCACCTGGTCTGCTCTGGGCCTAGCCTCTGAGCTGGTGTGGGTAGTCCCTGGCAGGTTCAGCCCACTTTCTATTTTTGAGGTGGGATTAAGGCTGGGGCTCTGGGACCTTGGATTGAGCTGAGAGGAGCCAGGAATTTAGGACTCAGGATGGGAGGGGGCTGATACCTGGGGCTTCAGGGAGGAGAAGACAAAAGTCTAACTTGCTTTCTGAACATTTGGTCAGGAGAGTGGGAGATAGATAGTGTTGAGAGCTGACTTGTGGGCATGTGAAGTTTAGTCATTAGTATGAGTGTGTGTAGATCTCAGTGTGAGCATGTGTGAGCATGTGCGGATCTGAACAAGGTCAGGTATGAGTCTGTTGAGTGCGAGTGTCTATGGGTCTATGAGTGTGAGCATATATGTGCACACACCTGGATGTCCTCCAGTAGCTGCTTCCTGTGCCATTTGATCTGCTGTAGCTCCTTGGCCTCTCCACTGCTGAGCTCAGCTGGATCTGGAGAGAGAGGAGGCTTGCTTAGTTAAGCATCCCAGGGCTCCTCCTGGGGAGACCCCTGAAACAAAGCGAGACCCATTATGCCAGTGACACTGGCTACTGGAGCCTGACTGGATGCCACCATCACTGGGAGGCATTCTTGGACATCCCTCTCCAGAGTAATGCTACTTCTTCATCATCATTCTTTTTAGTCCCTGGTGAGAGATTTTCTGTGGCCATTATGGGGGTCACCTGGCCAAACCTAGCTGCAAGGGAAGCTAGCCATACCTAGCTGCAAGGGAAGCTGGCCAAACCTAGCTGCAAAGGAAGCTGGTAAATGGGCTTTACTAGGATGATCCTGACTTGGTAAGACAGGAAAACAGAGCCTTTCCAACTTGGGCCTGGCAGAATGACACCCATAGAGAAGGATGGCAAGAAGAAGAAGGGCCACACTGCCATCAGCGAGGTGGTGACCTGAGAATACACCATCAACATTCACAAATGCTTCCATGGAGTGGGCTTCAAGAAACGGGCCTCTTGGACACTCGAAGGAATCTGGAAATTTGCCATGAGGGAGATAGGGAGTCCAGATATGTGCATCGATATCAGGCTCAATAAAGCTGTCTGGGCCAAAGGAATAAGGAATGTTTCATATCGCATCTGGGTCCATTTATCCAGAAAACGTAATGAGGATGAGGATTCACCAAACAAGCTCTATGCATTGGTAACTTAAGTGCCTATAATCACATTCAAAAATCTACAAACCACCAATGTAGATGAGAACACTAAACTTACTGAATGTCAAAGTTGCAGAACAAAGAAGGAGAAACAGAATTTGGAGGGGTGGAGGGAAAGGGTTGGCACACCATCAGTCCATACTCTAAGACACTGTAACTCAGAGAATAGAAATAAACTGGGGCCCTGGATCAGACTGGCTTCCAATCCCGTGCCATCTCATCATCCCCCAAAACAAAGTGAGGCCCACAATGCTGGAGCCACACCCGGACATTGCACATTCATCCCACCTACAACACTCCAGTCAGGTCCTCCACAGAGCCAGGCACAGCAGCTTGCCATATTTGTAATCCTAACATTTGGGAGGTTGAGGCAGGAGGATTACAAATCCAACACCAGCCTAGGCTATAGGGTGAGATTCGGTCTCATCAACAACAACTAGAAACCAAACAATCATAAGCAAACTATATCCAACAGTGTGGACAGCTAAGGATCTCCAAGCTGTCCCACAAAGACCATGGTGGAGACCTTGGTCAGGGCACCTGATTCACCACTTCCTGTGGTTCAGGAAGAGAGGGTGTCCTTGAGTTCCTACTAGCAGTGACTAGCGAGACCAAGGCCAAGTGAAAGGGTAGTGGAGAGATTAGGGGACACAGGTTGGGAGACCTGGGTGGTTTTATAGAAGATGGTGAGCAGAGATTTGCACGGGTCACCAACAGGCAGGCACTCAGGAGGGGTGTGAAGGCACAACCTGACTAATGACCAGCTCAGCTGACTCACCAGCCTCCTACAGGGCCACCTTGGCCCTGGCACAGCAAAGGATGTAGCCATATGGCATGACAAGAAGCTGGACTCCTTCCTGGGTCCCCTGACTACCACCCATAATGTCTAACCAGCTGGGTGGAGATGCTGGCATTGGGCCACAGTTTGCTTTGGTCTGGAACCTTTGCTCTAACAAAGGCCAGCCAGTTCTTTATTTTTATTTTCATGTTGCTAAGGATAGAACCAAAGGCTTTGAAACAGGCCTGACAGATTCCCGATCACTGAGCCCCATCCTGGCCCAGCTATTCATGTTGGCTGGAGTCCACACAGGTTCAGAGAGACACCGCTCCTCTTCGCAAGGGCTTTCAAATGCCATGGGACCATGTGAAGCCAGGAACCCCTTCTTAGCAAAGGCTGTGTGCAGTGGGACCTGAATGTCCCCACCCTTTGTCACCATCAAGGCCTGCTAGAGAATGGAACAGCTTTATGTGGATGCTGAGGAGAAGGTCCCCTGCTTGGATGGTCCCTCCAGGACACGAAGTGCCCCTTTCCATTGCACATGCAGCTGGACTGCACTCCTTAAGCAGGACTGCAGGCCTGCTGCCTCAGTGGAACTTTCTTTCCCTATAGGGGTAGAGATCATGTTCCAAGGTGGGCAGAAAGGAGTCTGATGCAGGTTCCATTAAAGTCCAAGCTCTTGGACACCCAAGGAACCCCAGACATTTAGTCTTCATGGTTCTTTACAGGGGTGGTTCTCAGTTTAAGCCTCGGGGACTCAGGAAGGTGAGGTGGCATATCCCGGGTCACACAGCTAGGAAGGAACAGTATGGGATTTCAGTATGGTTACTGACACAAGGCTTTGCCCAGGCGAGCCAGGTGTGAGTGTGTGTGAGCATGCATGCATGCATGCATGTGTATGTACATATGTGCATGAATACATGTGTGTATGCATGTGTGTGTGTGTGTCTGCTTTAGGAGAGTGGATGAGCATGTGTGTTCGCCCCTGTAGAGGCCAGAGGCTGATGCCAAGTGTCTTCACTTTCTATTTTCTGTTTGTTGTTTTGTTTGTTTTGTTGAGTTTTCTTTTCTCTCTTTGTTTCTTTGTTTCTTTATTTCTTTGTTCCTTTGTTCTTTGTTTGTTTGTTTGTTTCTTTCTTCCTTCCTTCCTTCCTTTCTTTCTCTTTCTCTCTTTCCTTTCTTTTTGAGACAAGGTTACTCTGTGTATCCTTGGCTGTCCTGGAACTCACTCTGTGGACCAGGGTGGCCTCAAACTGCTTCTGCCTGTTGAGTGCTGGAACTAAAGGCATACACATCACTGACAGCATCTCTCATGAAAACTAGACTGGCTGACTACCAAGCTACACCTGGACCTCAAGCAACTCTGAGATTTCCCCTCTACCTAGCCTCTTCCTGAGCCTTAGAAATGCACCTCAACCTCAGGCGCCTTGACAGCACCACCCTCTAGCCTCTGGGTACCGCCATCACCAGATCATGTCAATCGTGTCCACGCCCCTCACTGATATCTGAGTTCAAGGTGGAAGCTGGGCTACCCAAAGCCACTCTGCCTCCCTTTGTGTGCTGGCCCTGAGTGCTCCCACTGCCTCCTCCTCAACTGAGGACCCACTGTGTGTACTCTTCCTCCTGTCTCTCAATCCCTCATGCTCTGAAGAGGGGATTTTTAACTCCCTGCTATATGTGATACTCTTGGGAGTTCAGAGAGGTTAAATGACCTCTCTCAGCCACCATAGATGGGTGGTGGTGGAGCAGGGGTCCATGCTCTACCCACCTGGGACTGGAGCCTACAACCCCCCTGGAGCCTCGTGAAACCCACAAGCCTAGGTGTTCTGACTCTGTGCCAACCACAAAGATGTGAAAAGCGGTCACCTTCACCCCAGCCTGCTCTGCCTTCTGTGCTCCAGCCTCAGGCCAATGAGCGCCCAGTGCCCACTGCCCGGCAGCCGCCACGTCAGGTCCTTACCACTTCCCCCTTGCCCTTCCTCTTTCCCATCTTATTTTTAGTGCCTGCAGCTTGGCTTTCAGGCCAGCTGGCTCCACTTCCCCATTACTGGTGAAGGAGGTACCACTGGGCACACAGGGAGGGGGCTCCTGGGGGGCATTAGGTAGAAGGGGAGGGAACTTCATCTCCCTGCCAGCGGTCTCTAGTTTTAGCCTGCCTGCCCTTCACCACTGGCATACATCAGGCAGGGCTTTCTTGTGCTCAGGGCTCACCTTGCTGCAGGCCCTGGGGAAGGGCCTTAGCCTGCTGCCCTATAATACAGGTCCATGGCAGGAGCCAGAGGCAGCTTGGGAGAGCTTTTGCCACCATCCCTATCCATAAACATCACAAGGGAACCCCTGCCTGCTGCAGAGGACACCCAGCCCTGGCACCTGCAGGGCAGATCCCCACATTCCTAGAGGCAGGCCAGGAGGACAAAGAACTAGCCGTTCACAAACAATGAATCTGAGGGGATCCCCGGCCATCATGGGCTTCTGTGAGACCTGGGTAACAGAAAGATCTCTCCCTTCCCAGATGCCTCCCCCAGGAAGTCCCCGGCCCCTGTTCTCATTCTCCTCATTTGTGGGTGTGGCTGGGGGAGAATCAGAGTCCTCTGCCCTCCACTCAGTACCTGGAATATCAGCCAGCTCCCCTTTAGTCATTTTGAAGCACGCCACGGGGCCATTTGTAAAATGAATGAATAAATGAACAAACAGAAAGGTGAAGCAGTATGGTGAGCCTTTGCCTGGTCTCTCTTCACCTTCTTGTTGGCCCTGAGCCTAAGCCTAGTCCTTGGGACTTTGTGGAACTTAACTCACCCCCCTTGCTCCTCCCCCATAAAGCCCCAGAGAGACAAGGGAGAGGTTATATTAAGGAGATCTTTGGTGGCTGGAGCCACAGCCTCCTCTTATATCATGTCCCCTCACAGCCTCCTGTGTCCCGTCCATAAATGAATGGCTCTTGAAAGAGTCTAGGGAGGCAGGTGTGGTGGCACATGCCTTTAATCCCAGTGTCAGGGAGGCAGAGGCAGGCAGGTCTCTGTGAGTTGGAGGCCAGCCATGTCTACAGAGCTATTTCCAGGACAGCCTTGGCTACATGGAGAAAACTTGTCTCCAAAAATCTAAAAGAGGAGGAGGAGGAAGAGGAGGAGGAAGAAGAAGAAGAAGAAGAAGAAGAAGAAGAAGAAGAAGAAGAAAGAGGAGGAGGAGGAAGAGGAGGAGGAAGAGGAAGAAGAGGAAGATGAGGAGGAGGAGGAGGAGAGAGAGAGAGAGAGAAAGAGAAAGAAAGAAAGAGATAAAGAACCCTATGGATTTCTATGTTCCTGGGATTTGGAACAAGGCATAGCATCTGGAGAATACCCAGCACCAGTGGGTGGGGCCCAGCACCAGTGGGGGGGCCTGGCTGTTCAGTGTTAGGTTTCATTTGTGGAAAGGTGTCACTCTGGACCAGTCACATAGACCTGGGGATCCGGACAGCTAGCAGCTGCTGTCCCTCAGAGCCTAGAACTCCAAGAAAACTCTCTGAGGCTTAGGTACAGGGACACGGCTCCTCCTACAGCCCTGCTCTATGCTCCTTGAGAACCAAACCAGCCTGTCCCTCATGTCCCAACTGTACAGCCTCCTTTTTCTCTGTCCCTCAGACCCACCACCCTGGCTACAGAGCGAACGAGGCCTACTGCGCCAGGGGCTCACTGAACATGTTACTCATTCAGGCAATGTCCCCAGCCTCCATCAAAGGTCACCAGACTCCAGGAGCTAAAAAGGCTCTGTAGGGCCCTCACACGGTCCAGCAGGTGTCACCACCAACAGTGTCTACCTTCATCAGGAGTCATTCTTTCCAGTCATCTCAGGGCCCCTGAAGAGAACCTTCCCTCTACCTGAAGACTCTTCCTTAGAACTTCCAGAACTCTCTCTCTGCTTAGCTCTGTTGGCCTCTTGATTTCCTCTTCCCTAGTCCTTGATCTCCTGTCTTATCTTTTATCTCGTTTGTCACCATCCCCCTCACAGCTAGTGCAGAACCCAGGAGGTCAGCGACCACTCAGATCCCTGTAGAACCCTGAGACCTGGAGTCCAGCCCAGTTCCTACCTCTGCACACAGAGTTTGATGTTTTATTTCCTGGCCTTCAGGAGGAAAGGGCTGAGGCCCATGGCTGGGACCTATTGCTTACCTGCATGACACACATCCATTCTGAAGCCCCGGGGGAAGGTGGCCCAGCTGCTTGTCTTGCTAGCTCAGCTGCTGCTCTGGTGGGTAGCCAAGAGAACCAGTCATGGCCCCTTCCTGCCTGCCCCGCCCAGACCCTGTGGGAGGAAGTCAGCCCTGGCCACAGGGGTCTGTGCGCAGGCTCCTGACGAAGAGCACACTTCCTAAAGGCACTTGGGTTTCACCACTTAGCTCAGACCCTGGCATCTGAGTCCTGGGAGAGTGGGGAAGCAGAAGAAATGTGGAGCTGTGGGTGGGGCGCTGGTAAAGACAGGCAGGCAGATGGATTATGGGCACCACAGGCTCAGTCACAGGGGAAGAAGATCCTAAGGATAGCCCTTAAGCGGGGGGTGTGGGCCTTTACCCAGCAACCTCTTTATAGACAAGCTAAAGGATTTTCCATCTTCTAAGGTCCTCTCTGAACTCTTCATCAAATCTCACCAGAGAAAAGACAAAGTCATTCAGTGATGGTCAGGGCTTTGCTTTCCTTCTAAGAAATGCCACCCCTCCCCTCATGTCTCATGAAGTATCTAATTTCCCTCTCTCCCCAGGCTGTCGGAAAACTCACTATCAAATCTATTCAGTCCTTCCACGTGACTTTTCGGCCAGATCCAGTTGTTTGACCCTCAGCTGCTCCACTCAGGGTGCGTGTGACTTTGGGCTAGTCACACTTTGCTTGCCTGTGAAGAGAGCATGCACACTCAACCCTGGGAATGTAGAAAGAGCAGTGTAAGATTCTTGGAACATAGTAGGTGCTTTAAAAATGCTTTTCCTTTAGACTTTAATTTCCCCTTCCCCTCCCCCTCCCCCGCTGTTGACGGCCTTTTCTGGCGGGTTGGTTCAGATCCTAGAGGGAAAGAGGGATGGCTCACAGAAACATCAGTCAGATGAGTGCTTACTGTTTGAAATTCAGGGCGCATCCTGGCTCACTGATCGGTTTCCAGTCTGTTTAGAAGTCCAGCGAGGGCAAGGTCACATCTGTGTCCTAGTATCTAGTAAAATGTGAGGAGAAAGGGATGTTCAAGTGGGGATGAATGAATGAATGGATACACTGAGGAGAGACAGGCCTGTGGTCCCTTCCTTGAGTGGTACAAACATTTCTGCCCTGGTGATATAGGCCTGTCATCCTGGCTTTTTGGGAGACTGAGGTGGGAGGATTGAAAATTCAAACCTGATCCAGGCAGCTTAGTAAAAACCGGTCTTAAAATAAGAAACAAGAAGAAAAAGATTGAGGACATAACTCATGGATAAAGAGCTTGTCTAGCATAGCCAAGGCCTTACACACACACACACACACGCACACACACACACAGAGTGGGGTCTGCTCTTCTCCCCCTGCTGTCTGAGCTCAGCCCTGAGTCTTTGACCCAGGGACTAGCAGAAAGAATGGTGCAGTTTTATGTATCAACAGCAGGGGGCGCCCCAGAGGCCTAGACTAATCTGGATTATTGAGTGGGGCAGACTGGGCTCTGCAGCTCTCTGGCTTTCCAGATGCCCTGTGTCTCCCACATCTGTCCCTTCTCATCCAAGTTTGGCCACAGGACTTGGTAAGAAGCATGCTCTTCCACAAGCAGAAGGAAGCTGGGAGCTGGTGCTTGGGGGTGGAGTGACCCAGGGGCTACTGCAGGGACAGAAAACTGGGGTCAAAGGTCCCATTGCCACGTCTAAATTCACCCCTGACACCCCTCCCAGGATCACTGGCCACTAGCTAATGTGAAACACATCTGACCGCAATGGCGGTCAGTTACATTATGTAGGAGGAGTCAGTGCCTGTCATTAAGGGACTGTGACTAGGGTGACGATCAGGGTGGTTAGTGTAAATTGTCAATGGACAGAGTCTAGAGCCACCTGGGAGACAGACCTCTGGACATGTCTGTCTGTGTGTGTTTGGGGTCATCTTGGCTTTTGTTAATCAAGAAAGGAAGACCTGCCCAATATGGGCGGCACCATTCCCTGGCTGGCTCCCCGGACTGCATAAGCAGAGACAGGGAGCCGGGCAGCAGCGTGTGTTCATCATCCTCAGCTTCCTGATTGTGGATGGATTTTGACTGGCTGCTTCAACTGTCTGCTGCCTTGACTCCTCTGTCATGGTGGACTGGACCCTTGAGCTCTGAGCAGAATAGAAACTCTCTAAATTGCTCTTGTCAGAGTATATTGTCATAGCAACAGGAAAAACAAACAAACCCTAAGACAGCAACTAAGACAGCAATGGCAAACCACAATTAGAGATGACTTCCCTGCCCCGATGGTAAATATAACCCTTCCTGAAGGAGGGGCTGATTGGCTCAATCCTAGAGGATCAGGACTGCGTTCGGACTTGGCCTAGAGATGCCAGAGATGAAGACCTGAGCATAGCATCTACACCTGCAGTGCTAGCATTTGGGAGGTGGAAGCAGGGGAATTAGGAATTCAAGGTTATATTAGTGAGTTTGAGGTCAGCCTGGGCTACATGACACCCTATTTCAAAAGCTGAAAAGGCAAGGGAGGAGAACAAGGAGAATGGGTATGAAGAAGCCGAGGCTATCTCATTGCTACTGTGTCACCAGAGAGGATCTGAGGAGGGCTAGCTGTCATAGGCAGGCAGAGAACCGCTGTGGGATCAGAATGCTGGAAACTGAGGTCCCGTCCCAAAGCCTTCTTTCTACCCATTTCACAGAACCAGAGAGTGAGGTTTATGGACCTTCCTGCTGAGATCCACCCTCCAACTGCTGTTCTTTGTGGAGCCACCTGTCTGTACATGGGGTCTTGTCAGTGACACTTGCCAGCTGGAGTCACAGCCTTCAGAAATAGTGCTCCTCACACGTGTGCCCACCCCTGCTGCCTCTGTGGCCTTTGTGGGTTCATGTCTTCAGCATCTGTTGTACACTGGAGCCTTGGGGAAGCTAGGACTGCCTAGCTGTCCATCCTACGCCCTGGGACCTGGGTTCAGGCCACCATCCTGTCTTAGGGCAGAGCTGGGTCTCTAGGACCTCGGCTTCAAAATCAGCTGCACACATTGGGTCTGCAGATGCTGCACACTGGATCTGTAGATCTTGTATACACTGGATCTGTGGGCTCTGAGGACAGTATGGGGTTAGAGCGTATCCGGGACTTTTCTCTCCTTCAGGTGTGTCAAGCTCAGAGATGAAGGGGCCATTGCCTTTGAGAGACTTAAACATGGGGCCCGGGGAGACGTTTCAGTCAGTAAAGTACTTTTTATACGAGCAGGAGGACCCACACTCATGTGTCTTGTTACTTTTCTGCTGCTGTTACAAGATTCCATGACCAGGACATCTTACTAAAGTGTCTAATTGGGCTTACAGTTCCAGGCTTACAGTTCCAGTCCGTCACCAGTGCAGTGGGAAGCTCAGCAGCAGGCAGGCAGGGCTCTGGAGCAGCTGAAAGCTCAAATCCACAAGAAGCGTGTGCGTGAGAGAGAGAGAGAGAGAGAGAGAGGGAGAGGGAGAGGGAGAGGGAGAGGGAGAGGGAAAGGGAGAGGGAGACGGAGAGGGAGAGGGAGAGGGAGAGGGAGAGGGAGAGGGAGAGGGAGGAGAGAGAACGAACACTTGTCTCCAAAATAAAATGTGGAGAGAGACTGAGGAAAATACCCTGGCCTCCACTTGTATGAGTGTGTGTGTGTGTTGTCCTCAGAGCCCACAGATCCAGTGTGTGCAGTATATTACACACACACACACACACACACACACACACACACACACTAAATAAATAGGGGCTTACAAAATGGCTCAATGCTAGCCCGATGGCCTGGATTCAATCCTAGAAATCCACAAAAAGATGGAAAGACAGAACAGAAGTCACAGTGTTGTCCTCCGACCTTTGACCTTCGCATGTGTGAGGGCACATCCCTCCCTCCCACTACAAGCAATACTAAATGTAAGAAAGAAGAAAGACGAAGTGTCACATAGCTCCCAAGAGGAGGACCCCCAGTGCCATGCAAGGGAGGGCCCTGGGGCAGAGGGCTCAAGTGGGGAGATGTCACTGGGCCTGGGCTATGGGGGAGGGGTCACTGTGTCTGACTCAGGCCTAAGCTGTTGGAGCAGAATGCCAGGCTTGGGAGGGGCCCCAGATCCCCTACACATGAGAATTCATAGACCCTATAGACCCAAAGGCAACCCAAAATATGGTCGCCCTGAAGTTCACCCTGGAGAACCAGCGAGTTTCTTGGGTGAATTTACAGAGCCAGGGTGTGGAGCCGTCTGCAGGAATAGGGGTGACCCAGAGCAACTGCATTGAAGGTTTTCATCCACCGTGGATAATGGCTGCCCCATAGCTGGGATCACCCTCTACCTCCCCATTCTATACTCTCTAGCACCTCCCTAGATCCCAGGGCCGCATGTGGTCAGAGCAGGGTTGTCCACATGTGGTCGGGAAGAATGGCTGGAACCTCAAGTGAGAGTAGGTTGTCCATCTTCTCCTCTGACGAAATGTCAGTTAACCAGCTCTGTGTGACAGTCTGCTGTTAGCAGGAATGGCTGACCCGAAGAGGATAGGAGCTGTTTCGCTTGGTCCAGATGTTTGTGGAGGGGCAGGGATGTGGTGTCTGTGAGCTACAGTTCCAACTGCAGGTCATCCTGAGGACCTTCTGGTCTCCAGACTTGGTGTCCCTACTCTGAGCCACTGTGACCCTCCAGGCCCAGCATCCTTCTCTGTAAAATGGGACACAGCAGTGTCTCATTAAAGCTCCTGGGTGGGGGTGTGGCAATGGCGGTGATAACGTGACACTGGTCCCTTGTCTCTACTGTGCCTTCCTTGGCTCCATCCCTGGGCACAGGTAGAGTCTTGTTTGCCTTTGTTGGTATTTAGGGAAGATGGTCAGGGCAGACGACCCCCCAACCCCCGCAGCTGCCGCCATATCCCATGAGGCCCCATGAAGGTGTGGTTCTCCCCATGAGTGGTCTGGAACCCTTATGCACTTGTGCTAGGATGGGTGGACCCCAAGTGCCCTCCTTCTTCTGTGGTGATGTCAACATATGCTGTGGGCTGTAGCCTTGTATGACATCATCCGGAGCCTCCCACCCCAAAACTTTCCTCCAGCATGCTGTCAGGAAAATCTGCCTCACCAAGGCTCCAGCAGGCTTCTCCTTTTGCACTGAGGAGAACTGAGTCACTCTCTCTGTTTCCCTTTTCCCCTTAGCTGCCAGGAAGCTCAGGCAAATCTGAAGGTCAGCCCCAGCACCCCCAAAGTTTGGCATAGCACCCTTCGAATTTCCGCTGGCTAGCTTCTGTGCATGCAGGGGGAGTGGTCATAGGGAGTCTCGGTATCCAAAGAAAGGAAAGAGGAAGGTGGCCAGGGTCAGGGAGGCCAGACCTGAAGTTCTAGGCATCAGTATGCTGTGCGTTCTTGAGCACTTACCTTTACTCTCTGATTCCCTTCAACTTCCAACTCCTACTCATCCTTGACTTCTCTCCTTTGTGACATTGGGGGGGGGGGGGGGTGGGGTGGGGATCCAGTTTTCTCAAGGGCAGTGCCCCAGAATATGGGAAGGAAAGAGGCTGCCCCCTCCCCAAGATCATCTAAGAAGGCTCAGGTCTGCCGATGGTTCTCACGGGGACACCGGGCAGCAGGCTCTGAGTGGGTCGTTGTTATTCAGGGCCTGTATCTTTCTTGTTCTTAAGCTGGAGTGTCCTTGAGATGCAATCGACTCTCATCTCCTGAGTCAGTCCCCTAAAACTCTTCAGACCCACATACCGTCTCCCTGCAATGAACATCATCCGATTCTTAATTAAGGAACAAGATTAGAGAGCCCTTGGGCCACACGTCAATGTCATTTGGACACCATCGGATGAACCGGGCTGCGAGAGGCAACGGGGAAGACTGATGGAGGGGTTTAGGGTAGCGGTCGGCTGGTTATTTATCCTGCAGTGACCAGTTCCAGCCAGTTCCAGCATTTAGCATTATCTGTTGTTCAGATATTTCACCTTAGAATTTACAACACGGAGCAAAGAGAAAATAATAAAACCAGGCAACGGCAGCGTGCACAGAACTCAGGCAGGAGGATGGCCATGCAGCCGGAGCAGTGGCTCAGCCTTTCAGAGCATTTGCTGCTCTCCCAGAAGACCTGAGTTTGGTTCCCAGATGAGGACCCTCTGAAATTCCAGCTTTGGGGGAAATCTAACGCCCCCTGCTGGCCTCTTCAGGTACTGCACCCACATTTCCGTATTCACACAAACACACATAAATAAAGGTGAACAAATAAAGAATGAAGTCGAGTGTTGTGAGACAGGATTTGATCGCCATGACTGCCACTCCAACCCTGAGGCTAACTGCCACCTTCCCAACTATCCTGGCCCCAGCAGCCCCTTGGTTCCTAACCTTGCCCCATCCCATCCTACTCCCCCACTTAATAGTATCTGAAGTGGTTGTCTAAAGCTCAAATCTGATTAGACTTGAAACCCTCCTACAGGATTGAGAGTGCAGCTGCAACGGCTACTTAGCCATAGATGCTCACAGTAGCCAGAAGGTGGAGCCAAGTGTCCATGATGAATGAGTCCATGTATGGACTGTGGCATATGGTATGCACATATACAGTGGAATATTATTCACTCCTGAAAAGGAAGACATCTGACATGGGTCATAGCATGGAAAAGTTGTGCAGACACTAGGCACCCACAGAGGACCGAACTGCAGGGTTCCATTGCAAAAGGTCCCTGGGGCATCACATCCATAGACAGAGGCAATCATGGTTGCCAGGGTGGGGGAAGAAAACAATGTAGAACAATCTAGAGAGGGCTGGTTGCCTGCTGTGAATGCTCCCAGTAAAGAAATATACATTTCGAACTAATAAAAAATCATAAATTTTATGCTTGTTTTGCCGCAATTTAAACAAACACAATGTGGTTACATTTTAAAGTTTGTTTTGTGTATGTGTGCAGAGAAACATGTGTGTGCCTGGTGTGATGGTCAGAGGACAACCTGCAAGAGTTGGTTCTCTCCTTCTACCATGTGGGTGCTGAGGTTCGAACTCAGGTCATCCGGGTTGGCAGCAAACACCTTTACCTGTAGAGCCATCTTGCTGGCCCTAAACCAACAAAACTCCAAGAAACTTCTCAAAGGAAACAAAACAAAACCCCTTCAGTGGTTTCTGTACCCTCAGCCTGTGAGACCCTCTGCCCCTCTTTACCACTCTTTGCTACAGGCTCTGGGACTGTCTGGCTAGCCCACTCATGTGCTATTTGGAGTGCCTATTGACTAAGCAAATGGCTCTTCAGTTCCCACAGCCCACAGATGCTGCATTCCACTCCAGCCAAAGGCAAGTGGCGGCTTCAAAAGGTTGGGATCTCCTCCTACACACTTGGGGGTGGTGACACTTGCTCCCAACTTGACCCTGGACTGTACTGGGAGCTAAGCCGTAGGCTTCACACTCCCTGGTGTGAGTGGGGGTTCTAACACCCTCATTCTGAGGCTGTTGGAGCTACTGCTCTTGCTTCCTGAAAAGACTGTCTTTGCCAGGGTTGGGTGAAGGCAGCCTCACCCAAGGGTGTTAAGAAGGAGCTTATGATGGTTATTATCTGTGGTCAAGTCTACGGGACCTAGAATCACATGGGAGATGGGCTCTGGGGGATTATTTTGACAGTTTGCCCACTGTGGGTGGCACCATTCCCCAGGCAAGGGAAATAAAAAGGAGAAAACAATAACAACAACAACAAAAAACAGAAACAAAAAACAAAAAACAAAAACCGAGCCAAGTGCGAGCATTCACTGCTCTCCATGTCTTGACTCCTCGGGTTGTGTGACCAGATCCGAGGAGCTCCAGTCACTTCATTTCTCCCCGCCACAGTGGACTGCACGCTTGAATTTTATAACAGCAGCAGGAACATAACTAAGGCAATGTGAGGGCCGTGGGTTGTAGTCCTCTCAGTCAGCGCATGTCACAGGAGGAGGCCTGACAGCTATCCAAGTATTCCTCTATTATTACAGAGGAGGAAGCTGAGGAGAGGACTCTGCCCGGCACCGCCATCCCCAGTCAGGTTTCACTTCCTCCTCTGTGGCCCTGTGCTCTGTACCACTGAGAGGTCATTTGCTCAGTGTGGTCCTCGCCATTTGTCTCCGCTCCTGCCAGACTGTCAGAATGCTGAGGACCATAGCTAACCTGGCTCTTCTATGTAACCTTAGGTCAGTGGTTCTCAAACTCCGTAATGCTGTAACCCTTTAACACAGTTCCGTATGTTATGGTGACCCCCAACCATAAAATCATTTTGTTGCTACTTTGTAACTGTAATTTTGCTACTATTATGAATCATAAGGTAAATGTCTGAAAGGTGACCTAGTGAAGGGTTATTTTAATCCCAAAGGGGCAGTGACCCACAGGTCGAGAACCACTGCTGTAGGCTAGCAGGGTTAACCACAGGCATGCTACTGACATGAGAGGCATCTTGCCTGCTCAACATCGAGGAGAATGAGGACTCGTGAGCTACCTGTGGATAGAAGCTGTCTTAGGGTTTTACTGCTGTCAACAGACACCATGACCGAGGCAACTCTTATAAGGACAACATTTAATTGGGGCTGGCTTACAGGTTCAGAGGTTCAGTCCATCAAGGTGGGAACATGGCACCATCCAGGCAGGCATGGTGCAGGAGGAGCTGAGAGTTCTACATCTTCATCTGAAGGCTTCTAGGAGAAGACTGAATTCCAGGCAGCTAGGATGAGAGTCTTAAGGCCCACACCCATAGTGACACACCTACTCCAACAGGGCCATGCCTGCTAGTAGTGCCACCCCCAGAGCCAAGAATATACAAACCATCACAGAAGCCCCTCAGGAGACTGTGGCCCTCACAGATGTGGGATGAAGACTCCAGACAGGAGCATGGGGCACAGGGACTGGTATCAGACATCCCAGGTCGCCACCAGGACTCTGCCCTAACAATAAGGCAAAAGCTTTACTGCATAAAACAGAGGGGCTGCAGGCTGCAGACGTGTCTCACTGGTAGGGTGATTCTCTTGTTTGAACAAAGCCCTGGTTTCCATCCGCAGCGCTCCAGAAACTGGGTGTGGAGGTTCTCATTGTAATCTCAGCACTTGGCATACGGAAGCAGGAGGGTCTAGTGTTGGAGGTTATCCTTGGCTGCATAGTGACCCCAAGGCTAACCTAGGCTACATGAGATCCTGTCTCAAAACCAAACAAAACAAAAAAGATAGGGAAAAAAAAAAAGAAAGAAAAAAGGAAGGAAAATATGAAGCGGTTGTCCTACGGAGATGATCAGTCATTTATCCCCCAGACAGCCCAGGGTGCTCTGCGGTCTTGGGGTGGGGGTGGAGTGCCATGGAAACTGCAGGGCTCGGGACTGGAAAGCCAGCTCTTCTCTTGTTCACCCCCTCCCCGACCCCCCCATCAGAGGACAAGTACCTGCTTCCTGTCTGTAAAAAAAAAAAAATTAGTAAAGCTGCGGCTGCACAAGGAGAGGCAACTGGTTTAAACAAGGAGAGTTCAGAGGGATCTTGTGAACAGTGTCCGTGGAATGCAGTTAGCAGAGAGCCAGTCACGGCCAGCTGCAGTGGGAGAGCCGGCCTGGCCTCTGTGGCAGCTATGAGCCTGGGCCATCAGGAAGACAGGGAGGCTGAGCAGGTCTATCCTGAGCACAGCTGCCGTGTGGGCGCCCTCGTGTGGCTGACATGGGAACAACACTCAGAAATACTCCCGGGCTCCATGGCAGTGCTGACCTCTGTAAGCTACTTCGGCCTTCACCCAAGGGACCCTGGGGCTGGCTCTACCTCTGTCTTGCTTTCTCCAGTCATCCTTCCAGAATCTCCCTTGCTGGTCTCAGAGGGAAGGATGCTAGATGTTGGGGAAGAGGGCAGTGTGGGGTCAGGATCTGCAGGGCTGGGAGGTTGGGTCTGATTGGCCCGGTTGGTGTAGGTCTTCGATGTCCTGGGTCAGACCCTATCTCTACTCGGAATTTTCTTCATTCTGATTTTTCCTCTCACTACTTCTGATTGTTGATGGTATGGTGTGGGCATTTACTTATCACTGTCTGAGAGTTTTAGCTTCCCCTTGGGGTCACCCTGCATGCAAAGGTCTCACAGGAAGTCCTGGGATGGCCCTCAAGTATGCTCCTCTGCTCACCCCATATCCTCTCTCTCCTCCCTCTCTCCCTCCATTCTCTGTCCTCCCCATCATCTTTCCTCATCCCCTCATCTCTCATGTCCCTCCCTCCCCTCTGATAATCCCCCAGTTCGCCATCATTTTCCCATCCATCTTTCCATAGGCCATGGTAGTTCTAGGTTGTCCTCTGGCAAACTGCCCTTACTTCACCTGTGAGGACATGTCCTCTCAGGGTACATGTCATTTGTGCAATATTCCTGTACTCCTGGACACTACTAACAACCATCAGGTCCCCCACACCCCATCTTCCTCTCAAATGTTTATAGCCAGAGATTCTCGGTTTCAAGAGAACAAAACCTTGTATCCAGGCTCACCAGGCAACTAGTGACCTGGATCTGAGTCACATTGGAGACAGTGTTCCTGCCTCGCCAGGACGCAGTGACCACCCCACCCTGGGAGCAGACAGTCCTGGGGTGGTCCACTATTGCATGGGACAATACCAGGGGGATGACATTGACAGTTCTCTTGGGGAGGACCTAGGAATGGGCTTCAGGCCAGAGGGAGTCTAATGGCCTCCTTGCGAGAGAAGAGAGAGGGTAGGAATGACCTGTGTCAACTCTGTGTGGAAGCCGTGAGCTCAGTGTGGGGGTCAGTATGTGCCTGTGGCTGGGGGGTGTGTGTGGGAGGCTGGGGGGAGGGAATGGGAGGAAAGAGTCTCGAAAGGGAGTGGGGCTGAGAGGCCAGGCACCAGGGCCTGTTTACACCTCTCATTTCTCTTGACTGGCAGACAAGGAAGGACCCCTTTGTCAAGAAATCTCTACATGTGGTTCCCAGAGATTGAGCTCAGGTCCTTAGGCTTGATGGCAGTCACCTTTGCCCACTAAGCCATTTTGCTGGCCCTGGATTGTTTTTTGAGGCATCTCTGTGGCTCGAGGCAGTTTTTCCCATGGGTCTCCTCCACAAACAATCTGATCTTAAAGCAAGCAAAAGCTCAAGCAGACACACAAGCCAAGAATGGGCCCAGACACATGGACACAAAGCTGGTATTTATAAGTCATTGGGGAAATCCAAATGAAAGCCGCGGGGAGGCTCTGCTTTCCTCTCTGAAGGGCAGCCATCAGACAGGGAGCGCAGCATGTGTAAGATCTGTGGCGGAGGATGAGAGGGAGGGTGCCCTCAAGTGCTGGCAGGAATGCAAATGAGCAGCCCTCGTGGAAAACAGCCCGGGGCTTCCTCAAAACTTAAAAATGGAACTGTATGATCCAGCAATATTCACTTCTTCATAAGGCTCGCTAAGGACACAAAGACAGCTGGTCGCAGATCTGTAGTTAGGGCCTATGTGACACAGCACCATTCACTATAATCAAGACAGAGCTGGGAACTAGGAACAGAGAGCTGGGGTGAGCGAGCGGGGTGAGGCCTTCGAAGTGTTGGGGGGAGTGTTCTACAGCATGCGTTGTGTATTTGAAGGTTGCCGAGGGTCAAGCTGTAGCGTTCTCACCCCCAACACACAAAACAGAACACCATGTGGATGACAGACGCTCTCATTTGTTGGACGTTACCATGTCACAATGTGTACATAGTTCTCACCCCCAACACACAAACAAAACAGAAAACCATGTGGATGACAGACACTCTCATTTGTTGGACGTTACCATGTCACAGTGTGCACATAGTTCAAAATACCCCAACAGGCCGGCTAAGTGTATATAATCCTTATTTGTCAAGCATACCTTACTATAACTGAGTGTGCATATGTTTAAGTAAACCCCAGGGTATGATACCAGTTTGTATCACTCCCTCACTCACTCCAACAATCAGCCAGTCTGCCAGAGAACCGGTCAGTCCTCACTGTCTTTGGTCACTGTGACGAAGTGTCACAGACCGAGTAACTTATGAACAATAGAAACTCAGCTTATGATTCTGGAGGCTGGCAGTCCTGCCTGTGCCCAGTCAGCTTCTGGGGAGGGCTGCTTCCTGGTTCATGGCTGACCAACCTTCTGCCATGTTCCGTGTGGTAGAGGGGGCTGAACCATAAAGAGACTACTTCTGCCCATGAGGACACCATCCTCTAGTTGGACCACCTCCTAAGAACCTGCCTCCAAATGCCATCATACTCAGGGCTCAGGGCATGGGCTCAGGTACTCACATTTATGTCCTTGTGAATGGCACGGGGCGGGTCCACACAGCATCTCTGGTTTGGACCCTTCTCCTTCTTTTTCTCCTTCTCCTTCTCCTTCTCCTTCTCCTTCTTCTTCTTCTTCTTCAGATTTATCTGACATTTCTCTCAGCTGAAATGTCCAGGATAGAAGACCTGTTCTGGGGCTCAACCCTCCCCCGTGGTTACCTTCGGATATAGTTAAGTAACACCATGTCTGTGCCTGACACATTACTAAGAATGAGCCTCTAGCATATACGTGTGTGTGTATATATATATGTATGTGTGTATCTATTACACTTTAAATTTTTATTTACTTATTGTGTTTGTATGTGGACACAAGTGTACATGGACCAGCCCCTTCCTTCTATTGTGGGTCCTGGCCATAAAACTCAGGTAGTCAGGCTTGGCAGCAAGTGTCATCTTTTTAGTCAGTCTAGCATCTTGGACACTAGATAGGAGATTCCACGACTACCAAGTTCCGCAGACCGTATACTACACATTAGCAGTCTGTCTGCTTCGCCTGTCTTCCATATCTTCTTCTTGGTTCCAGCTCATCCCTACCCACCCTCGAGGTCCCTGTAGCCATTTGGGTCTTTCTCTTGACTTCTACCGCACCCACCCTGGCCTATTCCTAACGTGGCCACTAGAGGGCGCGAGCGGAATTCACATCCTGTGTGTTTTTCGTTTTGTGTTTGAAAAAAAAAACAAAGTAGCATCAAGAGTGTATTTCTGGGACCAGGCACTATGCACCCGGTGTGATTCATTCCAGAGCTACTGCATCCTCAGTGGCCTTGAAGACATCCTGAGCCCTCCAGTTGAATCCCTACTTTGCTTTGTCAACTGCCCCCATCTCCCTTTCCCAGTGAGGTTCTTTAGATTTAGACTGTCCTGTCTGTCTGTCTCCCAGGGTGCTCTTTGGGAAAGAGATGTCGTTTTGTTGGACTCTGCAGGAGCTTGTTTATATATGTTTCAGGAGCCACATAACATGTTAGCTATGCAATGCACGAGAGATTTTCTGGCAGTGGACCAATCGATGCTCTCCTTTCAGGCTCCTCCCCTCCCGCCTTCCGAGGCTCACCCCACCCCTTCCCCCAAACTAGGGGGGACCACAAGGCAGGAGAGAAATTCAAGGCAGGAAAGAGTACCCGAGACCTCCAGCGGCTGGACGGAGGGAAAGTGTGCACACAGGCAAAAGCCATTCAGTTCCGGGTTCAATACGTTCCTGCTGTTCTTGTGTGGGCTTCTGCGAAGCTAGACAGATTGAGACTGGGGCTGCTGTACCCCCGCCCCTCCCTCTTTCTGGCTGAGGCTGGAGTAATAGTGAGAGGTGAACAGGGGCGTTAGACTCTATCTTGGAGAAGGAAGCAGGAAGTAGGGACATGGTTGCTGAGTAAAGACAGGGCATTGGGTAAGGGCCTGTCCCACAGTCTGGGGAAAAAATCAAGAGGCAGTTGGTTAGGAGAGCTAGCGGGGCCAGTAGGACAGCTCTTAATCGGGAGGGCGGCCTTCAGGACGAGGCTTACTGCCCCCAAAACTCAAAGCTCGCTCATACCAGCACCAAACTCTCTCCACATTTCTTGTAGAGAAGCTACATTCTCAATTAAAAGGTTTTTGTTTATTGTTTTAAATAGTGTGCCTGTGTGTGTGTGTACACACACATACACACACGTGCACGCGCACACGCACACGCACGAGAAGACACCGGTGGCGGTCAGAAAAGGGTGTTGGATCCTTTAGAACTGGAGTTAAAACGGTTGTAAGCCACCTGATGTGGGTCCTGGGAGCTCAGCTCAGGTCCTTTGCAAGAGTAGTACTTGTTCTTATCTGATGACACCACTCCAGTCCCCCTACGAGTTTTGAGGGGCACAGTAAAGGGAGAGAGTTTCCAAAAAATATTTATACCCAGGTATGGTCATACGCTTCTGTAATCTCGACGCTTGGGACACTGAGCAGGAGAATGAGGTTAAGGCCATCATGAGCTTCATGGTGACACCTTGCTTTCCACAAAAGGAAATGAGATATTTAAGAGAGAGAAGAGTCCTGGGTGCTGGGACTCTGAAGGGGAAAATATGAAGAACAATAGCTTAGGCCAGCCTGACTTTAAAAGTAGTTTCGTAGGAGGCAGGAAGCAAATCTCTGTGAAGACACACATCACCAGGCTGATCGGCTGCCTAATGGGTGGCCATCTGGAGAAATAGGAAGTACGATGTGCTCCACATGGATGGGTGATATGAGCTGTCCCCGGCAAGCAACTGTGAAACGTTAAACCAGGAAATCACAGAAGGATGCTTCTAAAACACGGCCCAGAATGGCAGAAACCTTTCTGGGAAGCTCGCACCCACCCAGAAACCATTAAGGAAGAGATAGGTGAATTAGCCCACGATCCATGAAGCTAGAACCGAGTATCATGCCCGATACTCGCGATAGAAAGAGCGAACTTCCTTAGTAAGAAAATCAGTGGGAAAAACCAATGTAAAAGATATAAAGGACAACGCATGAGAAAACACTGCGGTGGAGGAGAAACTGGGTGAGCTCCAGGCCGACTGGAAAAATGCTAGCTCAGAGGAAGCCGAATGCAAATCACAACCAACCCACTCTTATTTTCTTTTTTGCCTGCCCGACTGTCAAAAACAGTCGTGCTTGAACCTCTGCGATGCTGAGAGGGAAGAGGAAGGGGCTGGCTAAGGCATTGTCTGCAGGAGCCTGAATGAGTCCTGTAGGGCAGTGAAAACAAGCGGACAGACCCTGCACCCAATCCAATGACCCAGAGGATGGGGGGTGGGCGGAGAGGGAAAGCAGCCTTCAGATGCTACACCTGCCAGAATGCACATGCGCACAGCTGTGGCCCTGCATTGGAGAGGGGCGGGGATCCTCCTCTGTGCCCAGCGGGAACTCCTCAGACATTCCCACGCTGGTACTTGGGGCGGGAAGAGAGGAAGCTATTCGCAAATAGGGAACAAAGATCAGGGTGAATAATGGAAACTGTGGAGGTGCGGAGGACAATATGGAGAGGAAGTAAAGAATGTTTTATTCTCCTGGAGCAGTCCTGAGGTGTCAGCCATGGAGGTCACCTGATGAGGGGACGCAGACAGTAGGGACCCTAGCCTATAGCCAGGCTTTTGATAACTTTGTGGGTTCTTCTTTATGCCACCCATCTGCACCCTTATTCCACTGTTTCAACCCCTAATATTAAGTAGGAGAGAAAGATAGAGGAGACATTATTGTTAAACTACTTCCTGCTAATTAGAACTGCCATAGAGTTCCTTGGGGGGCAAGTTTGATATCTAACTTCTTCTATTTCTTCTTCTTCTTCTTCTTCTTTTTCTTCTTCTTCTTCTCCTTCTCCTCTTTCTCCTCCTCCTCCTCTTTCTCCTCCTCCTCCTCTTTCTCCTCCTCCTCCTCTTTCTCCTCCTCCTCCTCCTGTTTCTCCTCCTCCTCCTCCTCTTTCTCCTCCTCCTCCTCTTTCTCCTCCTCCTCCTCTCTCTCCTCCTCCTCCTCTTTCTCCTCCTCCTCCTCTTCCTTCTCCTCTTCTTCCCCCTTTTCCTCTTCATGTTCATCTTAAGAAA
>NW_021619445.1:230930-231800 GCF_004785775.1 Grammomys surdaster | reverse complement strand
CTCCTCCTCCTCCTCCTCCTCCTCCTCCTCCTCCTCCTCCTGTCTCTCCTCCTTTCTTCCCACACTACTATTTAACAAACAGCAACCCATCAATGGGTCTCTAGCATTTATATATTCTCTGAAAAGTCCCTAGAGTTTCAAACATCACACAACTGCAGAAACTATCCACAACTGGCAAAATCAGAACACTGCTAGAGCACGAGGCAAATCAGTCAACTGCTACGGACAATCCGAAGCAGCCCCATATCCCACCCCTGGGATTAAAACGGAAACACGTTCTTATAGTATTTCTGTATTTTTAAAAGAATCCAAAATTCTCATGACACTAGCCAGAGGTTTTCTTTTGAAAAGGTTTTATTTTATTATTTTTAAATTATGTGTATTTGAGGAGGAGTGTGCATACATGCATGCAGTTGCCTCTGGAGGCCAGAAGAGGACGCCATCCCCTGGAGATTGCTCCCTCTTAATCCCTGAGCCTTCTCTCTAGCTCCTTTAAATACGTTTGAGTTTGGACTGTGTGAACATACTTCCCACTCAAATGTAACAGGGAAATATCAGAATGTTGCCTAAAGCTTTAAAAGATATATATCTTAGGGTTCAGCTAGTGGGATGGACGAGAGAAAGGCTAGAGTGAAGGATCATGGGATGCCTAAGGTTGAGTGAAGAGAGGTCTCAGAGCCCCACTCTGAACCAGCCTCAGAGAGTGGGGAAAGCTGAGGACCAAAGAACAGCAGATGCAGCAGATAGAGAGGGATGTACCTGAAAGAGGGGAGCTCCATCATCCATCCATTCATCCATCCATCATCCATCCATCCATCATCCATCCATCATCCATCCATCATCCATCCATCCATCCATCATCCATCCATC
>NW_021619445.1:214572-230530 GCF_004785775.1 Grammomys surdaster | reverse complement strand
ATCCATCCATGCATGCATCCATGCATCTGTCTGTCCATCCATCCATCATCCATCCATCATCCATCCATCATCCATCCATCATTCATCCATCCATCCATCATCCATCCATCATCCATCCATCATCCATCATCCATCCATCATCCATTCATCATCCATCCATCATCCATCCATCATCCATCCATTCATCCATTCATCATCCCTCTACCCATCCATCCATTCATGAATTCATTCATTTGTGCACCATTCATCTGATCCATCATGTGTACATGCATTCATCCACCCATACCATGATTCACCTATCCATCCATGCATGCATCCATGCATCTGTCTGTCCATCCATCCATCTATGAATTCATTCATTTGTGCACCATTCATCTGACCCATCATGTGTACATGCATGTATCTGCATATCATGATTCACCTATCCATTCGTGCATGCATCTATCTGTCTATCTATCTATCTATCTATCTATCTATCTATCTATCTATCTACCTATCTATCTACCTATCTATCTGTGTGTCCATACATCCATTCATGTCCATCCCCACATCCGCCCATCTACCTGAAGTGGGTTAGGGGAGCTAACTGCAGAGGGGCCCCTGAGACAAGGATGTCAGATCCTGGCTCTGCCATGTGTCTAGGTTTCTAGTGAGGAAAGTCCCTAATTGAGGGAATGGCTTGTGCTCTTCTGGGGATTTCCTGGGAGAAAGTCCCCTCACTGAGCCCTGGTTGTACCTGGTGCAGCCTCCCAGGTGGCATCTCTTGCCCAGCTGTGAAGAGGAAGGGGTGAGCACAGTGGCAGAGTGACTCAGGGAGGCCCATGGAGCTGTAAGGGATGGGGAAGGACAGCCCAGTCGCTCTGAGGAAGGTCCCACCAGGCTGGTGTCTCCTCACCTCTGCTCAATTCTCTGGGTTGATCATTCAAGGTAGAGGGAACTTTGACCCATATGCTGCCCAGCCCAAATATCTCACACCCACTAGGGTTAAAGTAGAGGGGAGCTTTCCTTTAAAAAAAAAAGAGATTTTTAAAAAAATTATTCCATTTAAAAGTCTTTGTTTGTGAGACTGGAGAGATGGCTCAGTGGTTAAAAGCTGCTCTTCCAGAGGACCCGGGTTCAATTCCTAGCACCTACTGGCAGCTCACAACTGTTCAGGTCCAGGAGATCTGACATTCTCACACAGACACACATATAGGCAAAAAACATCAATGCACATAAAGATTTAAAAATAAAATTATTTGTCATGTGTGTATGTGCCAGTTCATACTATGTGCAAGTTTGGAAGTCAGAAGACAACTTTTCTTTGATCGGGTGGTCACCTTTTTTCTTCCACCATGTGTGGGTTCTGGGGATTGAACTCAACTCATTGGCAATCACCTTTACCCGCACCGAGCCAGCTTCCCAGCCCCTATATATTTATCTTTTAAATCTGTGTGTGTGTGTGTGTGTGTGTGTTGGGGAGAATGGGGAGAATGCACATGTATCATGGTGCCTGTGTGGTGGCCACAAGGCAAGCTCTGGACTCAGTCCTAGTCACCCCTTTGCTCTGAGGCAAACTCAAAGGCTAGCTGGCAGTGAGCTTCTGGGGTGTTCCTCCTTCCAGCTCCCACCTCACAGTAGGAATGTGTGTGTCGCAGAGTTGCCCCATGCTGCCTAGCTTTTATGTGGCTTCTGAAGATGCGAGTTCAGGTTCTCTTGCTGTGTGACAAGCGTTCTACCCACCGAGCCATCTCCTCTGCCCAAAGTGATGTTTTCAAACCTCTTATTTCCACAACAGTTTAACTGTCAGCTCTGGGTCAGATCTTGAGATGAAGATCAGTCGGCTGTTTGAGGTGATTGTGTTTAGGGAGATGTAGCCATTCTATAGGTATGTGTGCCTGGTGATTTAGCCTCAGGGTTTAGAAAGCAAACATTGAACAGGGGCTGGGCAGGGCTACCATCATGGTGGAGATACAACACTTGGCCTCATTGAACAGGGGCTGGGCAGGGCTACCATCATGGTGGAGATACAACACTTGGCCTTGGAAGGGAGTTCTAGCCAGACAGTGTCTTCTTTGTGTCATTAAAAAAGACTGGGCACTCTCAGCAAACATTTCTCAGTAAATAGTTTGCAGCCAACTTACACCCACTTATAAGCCTGTCAGCCCCACAGGCTCCTGCTGGGGGCGTGGTACATGGTGCATTGTTCTTTGTAAGAAAAGCATCTTAGTGAGGCATAGTCGTCCCCTGGCCTGTGGACATGAATGATACAACCTTCAAAGGGCACACTATGAAAAAGGAGATCACAATTTGAAAGAGATGTGGAGCTAAAACATAAAATAATGCACATAGAAATATCACGACTGGTAAATTGTGTGTGAGCACGGATGTGAGCCTGTGTGCACACACATGTGTGCAGGTCCCCACCCGTGAGTACATGTGGAGGCAGAGGGAGAGAGAGTGTAGTGTAAATTGGGGATCAACTGGGGACAGTCAAGTAGACTGTCAGGGCTGTTTAAGCAGGGTGACAGGACATCAGAAAATATTGTCATCTGTAACATCTTCGTTCATATGGAAAAGCATTCAGTATAATTAAACAGGATAAAAACCAAAGCCATGGCTAAGAAGAAAAGTAGCAAGCGTATTGAATGGGCAACAGCTCTCTCATGTTTCACATTAAGACAGCAGAAGCATCTTGTTCAGGCCGGGACTAAAGCTCCACACCCAGTACTGTGGGCTTATGTAGCCCTCCTATAAAAAGCCCAAACAAGCCAAGGAATGAATATTATAACATTAAGAGGAAGAAGTAACACTGTCACTTTTTTTTTTCTTACTAGCGATAAACTGTCCTCAAACCACTGTCAGGTTTGCTAGCAAATCCCAAGGTAAACTGTAGCAAGAGCCCAAAAGGAGGCTAAGGACACTTCCTGCCAAGTCTGATGACTTGAGTTTGATCCCCAGGATCCCACATGGTGGAAGGAGAGATCCAACTGACCTCCATAGGTGTGTGTATGGGCACACACACAAATATATATATATATTTAAAAGTTTTAAAAGCAGCCATGAGTCTCTCTGCCAGGTTTCCACATGCACGAATCCAATATGCAAAGCCTGACATTTCCCCTTCATCCTAGGAACAGAAAGGAAATTCAATTTGAAAATTATCAGCTACAATAGTGCTGAGAGGAATAAGGAGTCAAGAAGCAAATCTTTTGAGAAATGTGCATGACCTTTCTGGGAGGAAACGGTAAAATTTTATTGAAAGATATAAAGGAGAAAGAGAAGGCACTAATAGGCAGGCAGATTGAATATCACAAGGATGTCAGGTCCCTACGCGATGCTGTAGCTTGACCGCACAATGGCCCAGGACTCTTATGCCATTTGCTTAAGCTTGTTCCACGATGCACATGGAAGAGCAGAGATTCATCAACCGCTAGAACAATCCCGAGGGAGTTTAAGAGAGGCAGGTTTCTCCTTTTGCATGCAAAGGCTTAGAGCTGGGGTAACTGAGGTGGACCTGTGCCAGCCCCTGGGTGGATGGGCAGACCAGCAGATAGAGGGGCCAGGGTTTGGTTTACATGAGACTTCTTGACTGCCCACTCACTGGGAAAAGATAGGTGGAACTCTGTTTAATAGATGGTGCTCTGTGATGATGGTCTGTGTCCATTGTCAACGTGACTGAATCACCTGGGAGAAAGGCATCTGGATCACATTGATGGAGGTGGGAAGATCAGTCCACTGTGGGTGGCACCATCCTGTAGGCTTGGAGACTGGACTGTGTTAAATGAAGAAAGGATCCGAGTGGCGATGCACTCATCAGTGTTTCCTGATTGTGGGTGACCAGCTGCTCCAAGCTCCTGCTGCTTTGACTTCCCTACTGTGATGGATTATAACCTTGAACCATGAACCAGAATAAACCCTTTCTCCCCTATGCTGCTGTGGTCAGAGTGTTTTTTCATAGTGATAGGAAAAGAAACCAAGAAAGCACTAGAAAAATCAAACCAACATCTCACAAAAACTATGAGCAGCCCTTGTGTCACCTAAAATCCACTCTGTGTGCAAAGGCCACTGTCTGTTGACAGAAATTGTATACACTTTGTAGAATATCTTTGTGAAATTGCATAGGAATGCTTAAGAATCACTCAAAGAGTATTAAGTCATTAGGGAAGAAAATATACAGTCAACCACATACAAATAAACATTTATAAATATTGCAGCCTATAAAAAATAATCCCACATACTGGAAATGAACTATGAAATATTTATAGAAATCTACACTTGAAAAATCAAACACTGAGCTTCTCCAAATAAATATAAGAGAGGGGAAAAATACTTCAGTAGAGAAATGGACAAACACATGAATAGGTAACTTATGTAATAGGAAACTCAAAAGTCCAATAAACAATTAAAAACACAAATGCCCAAAAAACACCTGCAAACACAAACACCTGCAAATACAAACACCCAACCAAACACTTGTAAATACAGATGCCCAACAAAACACTTGTAAACACAAACGTTAAACACCTGGGAAGTGTCAGTATCCCTAACAATTAGTCGATACAATAAAAATGGCAAGGAGCCTATGACAGTTTGTAGGTAGGATTTTTGGTTGGGGTGGTTTCTCTTTACGATCTTACCATATAGCTCTGGCTGGCTTAGAACTCACTCTGTATCCTGGACTCAAGCTCATAGCAATCCTTTTGTCTCAGCTTCCTGAATACTTGAATTGAACAGTGCTGTGAATAGGTTTGGACTTGCCAAGTTCCTACAGCTTGCTTTACTGCATCTGACTCCGACTCCTCCTTCCCCTCCCCCTCCCCCTTCTCTCACTATTCCTCTTCTTCTCTCCCAACTCCTCCCCCTTTCCCTATCCTCCCTTCTCCTTTTCCACCTCCTCCTCTCCCTTTTCCTCCACCTCCTCCCCTCCCAATTTTCTCCCCCTCTTCCTCCCTTTCCTCCTTTCCTGCCCTCTCCTCTCCCTCCTCCCTTCTCTCTTTTCCTCCCCCTCCTTTGCCTTTTATTTACACACTGGCTCCTGCCTAGGCAACACCCCCTGAGCTGCCTTTGTTGGACATCACATTTCATAGCCACCAGCTTTCCCTGCTGGTGACTCTGAGGTCGCTCTGTAGCTCTCCTGCCTTGCTCACAGCACCCGTGATGTGGTTTGTCTTCCTTACAGAGCAGAAACTCCAGGACAACCTGGCTTCCTGCATTTCAGAGTCACCAGCTCCCAACACAATGTCTGACAGACACATAGTAGGCACTCGAGTGCTCACCCATGGGATTTAGGCCAACTGAATTCTTGGAGGATGCAGATTCTTAGAGAGCAACTTTGTCCCTGCCCTAGGTTAGGAAGTGAATCTCCAAGCCCAGAGGGTGCCTGGGTTCCCTTCAGAGCTTAAGTCGGGTGCCCTTGGTGGCCAGGGCCCAACCTAGCACCTGTGGGGCCCCAGGTCCTCTTCCAGACCGCATGCTCCACCCCCTCAAGGCTGTGGGGCAGCAGCTTGGGTAAGTTCCTCTTCCGTTTCCTCCTGCCTCCTGAGCTGGGGTGCTGCTCCTCACTGCTGGGCACCTCCTAGCCACTCCATACCACTGGTGTCCACAGCACTGGTGTCCACAGCACTGGTGTCCACACCACTGGTGTCCACAGCAACCCTCCCGACCACCAACTGTCATCACTGGCTGCTCGGCTTCAGATGCAATGCAGGCCATCAAGTGTGTGGTGGTGGGTGATGGGTAAGTACCTGGCTGAGTTGTCTCCCACCCCATCCCTACCAGAATGTCCCTGAGATCCTCCGTGGTACACTCACAGGTTCAGGGCTCCCAGGAGGTTCTGGGGATAGTCGCTTCCTCTCCTTGTAAGGGCTTACAAGGAACATTTGGGGTGGATCTGGACTGCTCCTCTGTCCTCAGCCCACCCAACTCCGGAAGCCACTTGGGTGGAGGACCTGGGACTGTGGGTGGGGTGCTGCTACTTGCCTGTACCCTAGGAGCTGAGGTAGGGCTCCTTATGTGGGCCAGCATCAGGCTTCCGTTCAGGGTGCAGGTGCGAGGGGGGAAATCAGCAATTTGACCTTTGAACCTTTGTTTCCCAGGCTGACCCAGGCTCTAGTTGCTGTCTCTGTGCGCCTAGGTGACTCCTGGGAATCTCTGATTCTCAGTCCAGCCTCTGCCTCTAGGGCTAGCCTGACACAGGTGCCTGGCTGTCCTAGCTGCTGTGTGTGATTGAACTCTGTGTGGTGGGGAGGTTCTAAGGGGATGTCCATGAGGAGCAAGGGGAGCACTGAGGCCAGTAAGGGAAGGAGGAAGGTGAAGGGATTGTGGAGACTCCAGAGGGCAGGCTGGCTGCAGCCCTACTGAGGGCTTATAGTCATTGTCAGATCTTGGGACCACAGGCTATCATAACACAAGGCCTGGGTTTCCTCATGGGCCGTAGGTCGGTTTCCCATGTATTCGGGCACACTAGGATGCAGTTCTCAAGAACATGGTGGGTTCCGCTAGATCCATCCTGACATGTTCTAGACGCTCAGCTTCCATTCAAAACAGGGAGGGGCTGAGGCCTTGAGAGCTTTCCTGGCTTGGGTCCCAAGGTCACACTGTGGCTCTGCTGGGGGCATAGGCTATCACACCCTCAGCTGACTTGGTCTGACTTGGTCGCTGCTCCAGTTGCCGCTGCTGCTGGGGTGTCTGCCGTTATCTGCCTTTCTCACTTCTGCTTTGCATTTGATCTGGGGGTTGGGGAGGCGGAAGTCAATGGTTCTACACATTCAAAGTTACCTTGGTGGCAGGCTGGGGCTTGAGGGCAGATGTTTAGGGGGAGGGAAAGTAGAGCAGCCTCCTCAAGTGGGAAGTGACTTAACGGAATTGAACTGGGGAAGGCCCAGAGCTGTCCCTCTGGCCTCTCAGCTTCCTGCTGAATGACCCGGGTGGCCTCCCAGCTTGGCAGGCAGATAGCCTAAATGGTGGTCATCTCCATTTGTCCCATTTCTCTGTCACTTACTGTGTGTGGTCACGGGGTCATGGTCCTCTGTATGATCTGTCTTCCACCAATCCCACTTACCATCACAGAGTTCAGTTTACAGGCAGGAAGACAGAAACTCAGAGAAGTTAAGAAACCAGCCTTGGAGGCGGAGGATTTGAACTCAGGTCTCTTTGGCTTCAAAGAGGAGCTATAGGCAGTCCCTAACAGTCATTGGTTGATGCCACTCCTATGGCATTGGGCTTAGGGTCTTAGAAGTATCGGTAATTTAACTGAGAAGATGGGCTTGTCCTTGTTGTCTAGATGGGGAAACTGAGGTACAAGGAGCTTAGGTGACTTGCAAAGTTGCATAGAGGGCAAATGACGGAGGCAGGGTCTGAAGCTCAAGCGAGACATGTGACAGCCTTACCCAGGTCTCCAGGGTCCTCTCCTCGACTCCATGGTTGTCTCTGTCGTTCACCTGTACCCTGCACACTGGTACATGTACAGTCCCCAAGTTCTCAGATGTGTGGCTCACACCCATGGCTCTGACTGACATCAAAGTGTGTATGGGCACCGCAGGGGGTTGAGCACACTGGTATGGGGTGTCTGGGATGGGGAGACTGGAGCCTGGTTACAGTTCCACCTTCCTGTTCTCTCAGGCACAGCTGTGACCTCGGTGTCTCCTTCATCTTGTCTCTTGTCTTTCAGAGCTGTGGGCAAGACGTGCCTTCTCATCAGCTACACCACCAACGCCTTCCCTGGAGAATACATTCCCACTGTGTGAGTGACTTCTTGGGGGCTGTCCCCTGTGGGGGCCTGAGATCAAGCAGGCTGGTAAGGTTAGAGAGACTCTCCACCGAGGGGAAGCTGGCTTGTGATTCGACATGCAATGCCGTGACTTATGCTAAGGAGGCAGAGGCTCCAGAAGGAAGAGGGGCTACAGGAAGACATAAAAAGATAGAAAGGACGATGTCCTTCAAGCCAGCCAGGAGGAGAAAGAGGAGTAGAGATGGGGTATGAGGGTGAGGGAGGAAGAGGACCTCAGAAGCTTAGACATCAGCAGTGTCTGGGGACTCATGTGCTGGGGTGGGGCAGTGCCAGCTGCAGTATGTGGGAGGCCTGTCCTCTGGTGCAGGATGTAGCCACCGGCTGCCACACGATACACAAGGAGTCTGCAGGTGTCAGAAGAGACTCAGGGCACCCCACCACTCACAGGGCAACTCTCCAGCTCCCTGCACAGATTTCAAGCTCTTCAATGTATCCCCCGGACTTCTCTTCTAGAGATGCTACCCACTGTTTTGCTTTTTGGTATCAAAGATCCTTAGGCAGACCTACCGCAGGAACTTTGCACCAGCTCTTCCCCTGCCAGAAATGCCCAGAGGTGATTTCCTGTCTCATCCTCATACCTACATCCTCTAGGTCCATCTTGGTGCCCTCCTGGAAGCCTTTAATCCAGCCTAAAGGCCTGTCATTCCCCAGAGGAGCTTGCCGGCTATCTCTTTCTTAAGACCATGGCCATGTGGAGGGCAAGGAGCCGTGTGTTTTTCTTGAGGTCTCCTTAACTTCTCTACAAGGTGGTTGACACACTGTGTAATATTCACATGGTCTATGCTTTGAGGTGACAAGGCCCAGGGGAGACTTCACCACTAGCATCTAGTTAGAGCGCCTTCGTTTTAGTGGCCCAGTACAGGATGCCACACTAGTGGTTGCACTGGGTCCTCAAGGGAAATGGGTGTTACAATATCCTGATGGCCCATGGCAGCTATGGGGCTTGTCCCCCAGGGTCGCTCATCCTGTCTGGCTTCAGCACCTCACTGGGGCCCTCATCTTTATCTTCATGGGAGCCCTGCCTGGAGCAGAAAGGAGAGGTATATGAAGGGACAGTGACCAGGGCCCAAAGCCCCCACACCATCAAAGAAGCCACCACCCGACCAGCGCCGAACCAATGTGGCTCCATGGGGATTGATATGTTTATAAAAAGATAAAGAGATAAAGAGAGGGAGAATATGTTCTATGGGGGTGTGTCGTGAGGTATGGGGGAAGGGGAGGTCTCAGTGAGCCCATGCCAAGGCATCTCTTCCCCCTGAGGGACCAGCCACAGAACGGCATAGTATAGAACAGAGTTTTTTCAGGGAATGGGGGGTGAGTTAAGAGGGTAGTAGAGACAGAGAAAGGGAGAGAGAAAGAGAGAGAGAGAGAGAGAGAGAGAGAGAGAGAGAGAGAGGAGGAAAGAGAGGGGGGGGGAAGAGAGAGGAGGGGAAGGGGAGGGAAGGGAAGGGAAGGGAAGGGAAGGGAAGGGAAGGGAAGGGAAGGGAAGGGAAGGGAAGAGAAGAGAAGAGAAGAGAAGAGAAGAGAAGAGAAGAGAAGAGAAGAGAAGAGAAGAGAAGAGAAGAGAAGAGAAGAGAAGAGAAGTAGTGGCCGGCCATGAGCATGTGGAGAGAGGGAGGAAGGGAATGGGGAAGGGGCAAGGAAACAGAGCAGGAGCAAGAAGGCAAGAGATCAAAAGAGGGAGGAGAGGGCAAGCAGCCCCTTTTATAGTGAATCAGGCCTACCTGGCTGTTACCAGGTAACTGTGAGGGTGGAGTTTAGACAGAATGCTAACAGGGATCCCTTTCTGGAACAGAGGGTTCAGCTGCCTCTAATACCTGGCTAAGCTGAAGGACCCGGCAAAGGGTGGCTAGAGGGGCTGGTCAGGCAGCTGGACACTGATTTCTGCCCAGCTGTGTGCTGATAAAAACGAAGATTCTAGAAACTTCCCTGCTGCACAAAGCGTGACTGACTTCTGCCATCAGGATTATAAGGCAGAGAGAGCTGGGGCTAGACCTGAGCAGGAACAGGAGCAAAGGGGGCTATGGCTGAAGGCCACTGTCACCAGGGTGTGTTGACACTGTTCTTGTCCCTGAGTCAAGACCCTATCCTGTGCTTACTTGCTCAGGCAGCCCTGGAGGACCCACTTGCTCAAGGATTTCAAAGCAGTCACTTTCCCTCTGAGCCCGTGAGACTCGGTTTCCTTTTCTACAAAAGACAGTCCTGGACTGGGAGACCTGAGCCTTGTAAAGCACTTGCCCTGTGAGGAGGTGGGAGATGGAAGTCAGAGGCTTTCAGCGTCCTAATGGCGCATATGACAGACTGTACTGCTGGCCAGTCAGGTGTTGAGGGCCCTCAGGTCTGTCCACGACCAATCCCCCTGTGCTGCTGTGTAGCTGGTGCCTGGCTGCCTCTGGGATTTTCTCCTCTGAGATGAATCTGTGTCCAGAGAGGTTGGCACACAAATTCGCAGCTGGGGACACCTGCCCAAGAATGGTTTCATGCCAATGACAGTATCCTCATGCCTTTAGGTGCTGTGATGTGGTTTTCCACCCTGTCTCCTTCCTGACTCTGTCCAACTGAAGCCCACATAAACTTTAACTTTTTTATTTTGTCTTTTTTTTTTCTTCTGTTTTTTTGGTACGGTATATGTACTGTAGCCCTGACTGAACTAGAATTCACTATGTAACTCAGGCTGGCCTCGAGCTTGTAGCTATCCTCCTGCCTCAATCTCCCCAACAGCCAGGTTCCAGGTAAATTTTGTAGGGTTCTTTTGGTTTGTTTGTTGTGTAGTTCAGGGTGGTCTTAAACACATTGTGTGGATGAGGATGACTTTGAACTCCTGATCCTCCTGCCTCCACCTCTGGAGTGCTGGGATTACAGATGTGTACCGTCACATCTAGCTTTATGGGGTACCAAGCACACACAGGTCCTGTCCCTGGTTACATCTTTTTAATTAATTAATTAATTAATTAATTTTTCCCCTAGATGAACTTTCAAAAGCAGAGCTTAGCTAGAGCCACAGCCTGGCCCAAGCCCTCATCAGACTCCCCTTTATGCTTAAAACCCAGTACAAGGGGGTGTCAAAGCCCCCAAGTTCCACCTCATCTGACCCATCTCCTCCAGCTAGTCAGTCCTGTCCACGATCTCCTGGGCGGTCTTAGCTCCCTGCTCTCCGTCAGAGCGACCCAGAGCGTGCCTTCCTTCCTGACAGTGTTCTCTGTCTGCTGCAGCCCATCCCTCCCGCTTTATGCCCTACCCACTGAGAACTCTTCAGGGCTGAGGCAGAGCCGTGGGGGGGGGGGGGGCAGGAGGCTGGTGTATCTAGCTCACTCTTCATCCCAGAACAGAGCACCAATTTCTAGAACATCACACAGAGGCTGCTGGCAGTGGGCAGAGCACCTGGGCTGGTGGGTGGAGCCTGTCCGGGGCTCTGCCAATCCTCTCCTGTTCATTTGCTGGCGCCCCCTAATGGGCATCTTAGGAAGAGCAGCCACTTTCCATGCTTCTGAGCTGACTGGCCTTTGTAAAGATGCTTGACTATCTGGGGCCTCAGTTTCCTCACTGGTCTCCTGGGTCACGTGAGACCTCAAGACCTAATAGCACGTAGGGAATCCCCTTCAACCTGGCCAAGGGAGGCACTAGAAGGGCGCTTTGGAAGGTCCTGACCATCCTTCACCTTCTCAGGGTGTTCTGAAAGCTTGGGGGAGCCAAAAAGACAAGTGCCTTTGCCTCAAGGCATCTTGGGAAGATAGAGGGTCCTGATGTCTCCAGCTTGCCAGAACCCCACACAGCTAAGGCACCTGCCTTCTTACCTTGACCACCATTGCCTCCCAGAAGGTTCTTCTGAGACTCACAAGGGTGTTTCCCAGAGCAGGCACACCGCAGATCTATGTGCCAACCACCTATTCTGCCTCAGGGAAGAAAGGAACAAGTTAGGTTCTCCTGCTTCCCCAAGGAGTGTAATTAATGGGGCTGACCTGGCTGAGGTAGAAAAGTCTCTCTAGACTGTTCCAAAGAGTCCTGTTGAGGGT
Source organism: Grammomys surdaster (assembly GCF_004785775.1). NCBI lineage: Eukaryota > Metazoa > Chordata > Mammalia > Rodentia > Muridae > Grammomys > Grammomys surdaster. The sequence goes on along the minus strand of NW_021619445.1, from coordinate 218,746 downwards.
GGGAAGCCAGTTAGGCTAGGTGGGATGACTTGGGTAAGGTGGAGTAGGAAGAGGCATTTCTTCAGATGTCAGTGTAGGCAGCCTCGGGAGGTGGACACTGTGAGCCTGCCGTGTGAGGGAAGAGCAGATGGAGGAGCTAGGAGCTTGAGGTCTCAGTGGACCCAGTCATGAGACAAGGAGTGGGTACATGTGTGAGCTCAGTGAGGAGGTCGGATGATCCCTAGCCCCAGGGGCAGGCAGTGAAGGTGTCCCTAAAATCACAGCTATGGCAGGGCATAGTGAGCCTGCTGGACACAGCCTGTCCCCTAGGTTGGTCACTCACTGGCTGTATGATCTCAGGTGAGTCATGATGCCTCTCTGATTCTGGTTTTACTCTACCTCCCCCACCCTACCATGGGGAACCTGTTCTTTCCCCCTTGGTATGCGATTTTACTTTCTAAAGCCCCCTCCGCTTAGCATAGAACACTGGGATAGAACCCTCCAGTGGCTTCAGAGTGTTCCCTGTCCCAACACTGGCTCACTGGGCTCCTGGCCCAGTGTTGGGCTCACACCAATACAAGGCTCTATGAGTTTGCAACTGATGTCTGTTTGTCTGTCCTCTAGAAGTGGGCCTAGCACTGCCACTTATCTCATGAGTGAGACAGTGGATCGTCTGCTGCTTCCTGCCCCTCCAGGAGCCTCAGGACACAGTCCCTTCACCTCCTGGACAGGCCTGGCGGGACAACAGCTCGCGGGCGCTGACCTGGATTGGCTCAGTCTCTCTCCTGTCCCCTCTGACAGCTTCCCAAGTACACACGGCTGCTTCTTTCACCCAGGATTGGCTTCAGGGAGACCCAATAGACACTGTGTGACACACGCTAGCTGTCCAGTATAGGAGGAAGATAAAGTTCCTTCTGACCAACCTCCGAGGGAATCAATCTCACACAACCAACCCAGCAGTCATCTTTCCCAAGGGCAAGAGGAGGCAGAAAAAACGACCAAGACACATCTTCCTCTTTGTTTACTTGTATTTAAGATGTTTTTAAAATAGTATCCATCAGTTGTGAAGACAGCCAGCTACACAGGGCTGTGTGACTTTGGGCTGGTCATAGCCCCCCTGGCCTTTGGGGAGAACAACACTGGGCTGAGCTGGAAGTTTGAGGCTCTGGGTTCAAGGCTGGCCCTTTCCTTTCTGCTCCCCACAGGTTTGACAACTACTCAGCCAATGTGATGGTGGACAGTAAGCCCGTGAATCTGGGCCTGTGGGACACTGCAGGACAGGAGGACTATGACCGCCTCCGGCCACTCTCCTACCCACAGACAGTGCGTACCTCTGTGCCTCCTTGCGGTCCTTGTCTTGATCCATCTGCTGCTGCAGACCTTCAGGCCAGCAGTGCCTGCTCAACCCCAAGTCTCCCTTTGAGGCCTGGGGAGCAGAGCTAGGATCTCCCCAGACTGTGCTCCCTCAGCCTTGCTGCCCCGAGTATCACCATGTGTGCCAGACAGGGGCCGTGTGAGCAACCAGGCCAGTGTGCCTGTTGCTGGGGAGGGCATGTGGCTTGCTGCAGATGACTCTGTGGCTTCTGGGTCCCCAGATCTGGGCTCTCTACCCACAGTGGCAAAGGGGAGTGTCGTATTGCAGGTAGTTGGTTACATAGTGGGCGGCAGGAGCTGAGGGTTCTCCAGACAGGGCTCCCTGTGCTGACCCTGCCCTGTTCTGTATTCAGGACGTGTTCCTCATCTGCTTCTCGCTAGTCAGCCCGGCCTCTTATGAGAATGTCCGAGCCAAGGTGAGCCTCAAGTGGGCTGGGGGGACACCTGTACGTGGGCCCAACAGTTAAGGTCCTGGATTAGGAGAGTCCAGGTGATAGAGGGTTGCTAGTACCTCACAGGGTCAATGAGGGAAGAGTCTCCCTGGGCTGTGGGTTTTGGGGCAGGACAATGAGCGTCCCTCCTGCCTCTGTGCCCTGTCCCTTTTCCTGTCCAACCTCATGCCTCCTCTTATCAGCACACAAAACTCTCTTGACTCTTATCTCCAAAAAAATCTTGCCATTTTTTTTTTTGCATGCCTGCTCAGATCCCTCTCTGTCTTGTGATCCACTGCTGGGCCTCTTCCCCCTTTTTTCCTGGTGCCTTGGGCATCTTTGTCCCACTCTCCACTGCTCCCTCTCACTCTCCCCCCACCTCCAGTGGTTCCCTGAGGTACGGCACCACTGTCCCAGCACCCCCATCATCCTGGTGGGCACCAAGCTGGACCTTCGAGATGACAAGGACACCATCGAGAAGCTGAAGGAGAAGAAGCTGGCTCCCATCACCTACCCCCAGGGCCTGGCACTGGCCAAGGATATTGGTATGGGGCTCGAGCTCAGAGTGGGGAGCTAGGGGTTGGGGGTGCCTGGACAGCCTTGTCTTGGTGCTGTGCTGTGTGGTCAAAGTCTGTTCTCCGAATCACTGTACCAGCTGTGTGACCTGGGATGGTCCTTTGGCCTCTCTGTGCCTGTGTTTCACGATGTCATAGCAGTAGTGATGGCCTGGTTCACGGTGCCCAGAGCATTGGTACATGTGGGATTCTGTGTTAGATGGTCACCAAAGCAGCCAGGTGCGTAAAGCGAGGGGTTGATAGGAACTGTGAAGCGGGGTCGGGAGGTATAGCCTATGATTTCTTGGAGCACAGGCAACCAAGTCAAGTTGGACTGTTTCTGGAGGACTTCCTGGAGAAGGTGTCCCAGCTGGGGACTTCAGGGTGACTCAGTCCTTTGTGCCTGGCCCTCACCTTCCTTTCTTCATTCATCCTGGCTTTCTACCAGTCACTCTTTGCCTCCAAGGACCAGGCAGAGGAGGGTTGACCCTTCAAGGTCACCCGGCTGGGGAAGGGTGTTGGCTAAGATGAAAAGGATGGAAGATGGTTGCTGGCTGGGTGAGTGGGGACACCTCTCCATCCCCAGGAGACCTGACCCTGGGTCTGGCCTCTCCTGTGGTATCCTCCTAAGGCAGAACTACCAGCTTAGGTCTGGCCTCCACCCAACCCTGCACCTCTTCCTCTGCAGGAAGCAAGAGGGAGGGGCTCTTCACAGGAAGAGAAACCGCAGCCTTCTTGTGACTGTCATGGCCACCTCTCCAAGGGCCTCTCTGCTGCCTCACCCAGGGCCTCAGCTTTGCAAATGTCAGGGACGTACCCAGCCTTCTCTTCTTAATTAGCCTGTTCCCAGAGGGGTCTGCATTGATTTGGGGTGTTGGGGAACAAACCTAGGACTTCACTCACACTAGACAAGCACTGTACCACTGAGCTACCCTACCCCAGCCCCCTTAGAGGCACCTCTTTCATCTCTTGAGGAACAGTCCGCCAGTCTGTCAATCTGTCAGTCCGTCAGTCCGTTATGTGGGAATGACACAGCAGCAGGAACGTGAGGTAGCTGGTCACAATTCACAGTCTGGGCACAGAGAGAGAGAGAGAGAGAGAGAGAGAGAGAGAGGGAGGGAGGGAGAGAGAGAGATTTTAATTTTTTCTTTGACAATTTCATGCATGATAAACAACCCGTCTTGATTATCTCCACCCTGAAGCCTCCCCCGACTCTCCCCTGACACATCCCCGTCTTCCCTTCATGTCCTGGGTATGTGTGTGCTTGTGTGCACCTGTGTGCCTCTGTGTGTGTGTGCCTCTGTGTGTGTGTGGTACATGTGGTGTAGAGTGTGTGTATGTGTGGTGTGTATATGGTATGTAGATGTGTGGTGGGGTGTGATGTATGGGGTGTGTGTGTGAATATGTGTGTGGTGTGTGGTATGTGATGTGTGGTGTGTATATGTAAATATGTGTGTGGTGTGTGATGTGTGATGTGGCGTGTATGTGTGTATGTGTGTGTGTGAGGTGTGTGATGTGTGTGTGTGTGTATGTGTGTGTGTGTATGTGTGTGTGAGGTGTGTGATGTGTGTATGGTGTGTGTGTGTATGTATGTGTGAGGTGTGTGATGTGTGATGTGTGATGTGTGTGTGTGTGTGTGTGTGTGTGTGTGTGTGTATGTGGTGTGTGTATGTATGTCATGTGTATGTGTGTGTGTGTGTGTGGTGTGTGATGTGTGTGTGTGTATGGTGTGTGTGTGTGTATATATGTGGTGTGTGTGTATGTATGTGGTGTGTGTGTGATGTGTGTATGTGTGTGTGTGTGTGTGTAGCCCTCTGAGTCCAGCTAGAGTTGTCT
>NW_021619445.1:166226-214172 GCF_004785775.1 Grammomys surdaster | reverse complement strand
GTGTGTGTGTGTGTGGTATGTGGAGTGTGTATGTGTGTGAGTGTTCTTCAGCCTGTGACATTTCTCCCTGAGGCTATTTCATCCTCTGTGGAGCTGAAAGCCCCTCCCTTCCAGCTACTGTGAGGATGAGCAGGCGAATGAACCCAGGTCCAGAGTACTTCACTACTGGTTACCACAAGGATGGGGAACCCCAAGGGACAGAGGCCGTGAGCCCCACCCAGAGTCATCTCTGGAATAAAGGGCTGGAGGCGGCCAGGGGAGGACGCTGGCTTCATCTTCTCAGTGGGAATAGCCAGCCTGGAGAACTTTCCAGGAACAAGAAGCCCCCATGTGACTGCACAGTGGCACAGTGTCTGGCTCCCTGGAGCTCCATCTCCTCCCAAGCCCTGGCTTCAGGGACTTCCCTCCAGGGGTGACCCCTCTTTGTAGTTTTGTGCCTTTGCCCTGTGACTGCTCTGCTCTGGGCCCACTGAGGTGGGCAGGACCACCAGTTCCTCCCAGCTGTCGGAAGTGCCTGGCCCAGAAAGAGAGTAGAAGGACCCAGAGAGGTCACCAGGCTCCCTTCCTTCCCCTTTCCTTCCTCAAGACTCTGCCTCTCCCAGACCCCGTGTGAGGGCTCTGGGTTCAGGGTGAAGGGGTGTGTAGTCATGCAGATGCCTCCCGGGCCTGTCTTCTAGAGGGCACAGAAGAGCTCGGTCTTTTCTTCCCCTCACTGAGCTTCCCTAGGGCAGGCAGGCCCCACAGCCTCTGTTAGCCCTGGTTTGCCCATAACTTGGGGTGTGACTAAATGATAGATGCATTGGGGAGTCCTCAGACCTGCTCAGAGGTGTCAGCTCCATGAGGAAGGCTGTGGGGGATTTCGTCATGGATGCAGGTCCCGTCCACCTTCCAAACAAAGGACCTTGTGTCCTGGGGATCTCTCACCCACTGAGTCCTACAGGAAGAAGATGAAGTACAGAGAGGCATATTCTCTCTCTGGTGATACTCCCCACTCAGGTGATACTCCCCACTTGAGTGATACTCCCAGTGGAGTGATGCTCCATACTTGAGTGATTCTCCTCACTCGGGTAGACACCGCTTCTCCATGACTCAGGCCCCTGCTCTCCCACTGTCCCTCCTCAGACTCGGTGAAGTACTTGGAATGTTCTGCACTCACCCAGCGAGGCCTGAAGACCGTCTTCGATGAGGCAATCCGAGCAGTCCTGTGCCCACAGCCCACTCGACAGCAGAAGCGCCCCTGCAGCCTGCTCTAGGGGTATGCCCTCTCCTGATGCTGAAAGAGCACCCTACCCCAGGGCCCAGCCCTCGGGGCACTGAGAGTAGAGTTAGACCAGGACAGAGGGCCATGGGTACCTAGGTAGCCTCAGTGTCTTCTCTTTGTCACTGCCTTTGGAGCCTCTTCTATGACGGATACAACCCAAGCAGGCCAGAACCTGCCCAGTGACCTAAGCCAGGACACAAGAGCTGCCTGGCTCTCATTAAGCTCGTCCTTGTCACAGAAACCTAATGAAACCAGGGAACCCCAACAATATCCTGGACAGGATACATGGGGGTACGTGGGGAGGAGTGGAAGAGAGCCCTGGGGGAGGCAGAAGTTAACAGCAGCCATGAACCTGGATGGCCCCAAGCTGAGACACATCTGTTCTTGACACTGACTCTCTCCTGTCGCCCTTCCAGGTGTCCCCTCAGTCCTCCCGCTCCGACGGTCCTGACCCTCCAGAGCCCCCACCAAAGCCCAGTGATGTGCTGGTGGGACATGCTGTCCCCTCCGTGTGGTGTTTTTTCCCAGTCAGCCGCAGAACTTGCCTCTCTCCTCCACGGAGGTCCCTGGGGACGGGAGGATAACAGCAGGCCTTGTCCTAGCTGGAATGCTTCTGTGTTCCCAGGGACCAGCAGGGAGCCCCAAGACACAGCCATCCATTCTCATGTCGTACAGAGTCGTATGTCCATCATACACTCAGGAAGGCACTCCAGGCCTTCCTGATCCCTCTCTCGAAGCTTCCGGTCTCCATGGCCTGTCACCACTGTGTTCGCCTTGTTGGAACCCCTCCTTCGCTGAATCAAAGGGAGAGATGTGGAATTCTGCACCTCTGTTCTCCTTTTCAGAAAAACACAGAACAAATCTATTTCTGCAAATCTCTTATCTGCCCAGCCACGTGAGGGTCTGAGCTCAGACGCCCCCCACTCTCAGGGCTTCCTACTCTACTCAAAGGGTAGAGCTGCACTTTCTTGGAACTGTCCACCTCACCTGCCAGTCAGGACCTGAACCATGGCAAATGGAAAACACAGCTCTCTTGCTTACGCAGAAAATAAATGTGTTGATTCTCGGTGGAAGTACCGTGAGTTCAGGCACAGCTTGATCAAGGTGGGGCGGAGGGTTCGGACTGTACCACGAGCCTTGCCTTCCTGTCCATGGGGCAGAGGGTTCGGAGGGTCCAGAGGGTCCAGAAGGTACCACGGGCCTTGCCTTCCTGTCCGTGGGGCAGAGGGTTTGTGTACCATGGGACTTGCCTTCTTGTCCGTGGGGCGGAGGGTTCGGACGGCACGGACGGTACCACGGGCCTTGCCTTCCTATCTGCTTTGGGTCTGCCTGCTGTTGCCGGGCTACATTTTCTGGCCATTGATTCTTGGGACTTGATCCTTTGAGGTCAAGTTCAAGTGAAGTTTGCCCCCGGCAAGTTCTAAGGAAGGGTCACTCTGATTGGAACAGCTTGTCTTAGGCCCACCTTCAATCACACATGTGTGTCAGAGAGATGCTGCACTGTGGCTCGCCGTGAGTCCTGTTAGAGCCAGGCGTAAAGGTGATGCCAGGAAGCATCCAGGGTATAGGATGGGGAGGGGGTAAATTCTTAAGGGAAACAGCCTTCCTAGAACTGGGTGGGTGTCCAGTAGCTGAGGACCTATAACTTCAACTGTCAGAGGTCATGGTAAGTGTCCATTCTACCATTACAAGGGACACAGTTTCTGCCCCATGTGGCACTAAGAAAAACTAAGATTTTTTTTTTTCATTTGTTTCTGAGATAAGATTTTATTATAGAGCCTGGGCTGACCTCACAACTGCCATCCTCCTGCCTCAGCTTCCTAACTGCTGGGTTTACAGATGTATATCTCCATGCCTGGATAAAGTTGAAATTCTTACCAGAGAGTTTACTTTACTATGGAAGTTGAGGAAGTGCCCATATTAGGCACCCCAGGGCCTGACCCTGAGACAGCCCCACCTAGGTCTCCCCTGATACAGTCCCACCTAGGTCTTCCCTGAATTATAGATCCACGGTCAAGGACATAGCACTGCCTGAGATTCACAGTCCTTCTCCCAACACACTTCTGACGACCAGCTTGTGTCAGGTGTCTCAGAGATTTCGTGACACATGTGTTGTTCTCCATCCCTCCTCCTCATCCCTTCTCCTCACCCCTCCTCCCTATCCCCCTCCCCCCGGGCCTGAGACTCTGAAAGGCTGAGAGGAAATGGCGCACTCCGACATTGGAAGGCTAGCCAAGAGGTGCTCAGCCTCTCCATTTTCTGTCTCCAAGAGTCCCAGAGCTGCTCCCCAACTCCACAGGCCCCCCCTTTAAGGGACTCCCACCTCTGGAGGGGCTTGGCACAATTCTGGAAGTTTCTGTTTGTTCTTAGCTTGGCTCACACAAGGGGAAGATTTCTCTGACACAGAAAGAAAGGTTTTAAACCCACACATGTTGAGCTCTCCAATACGGTTGGGGGGACCTGCACCCTATCACTTTGGGGTGCTAAAAACCTGGGGTGCAACCAGAGTCCAAGGGTCCCTCTTTTAGCTTCCTGTTCCTTTCTGTGCAGGATACTAAGCAAGAACTTACATGATTCAGATCAGTAGATGTAAATCCAGAAGCACTCAAACCAAGCCTCTAAGTAGCTAACACCTCCTCTCTGTGGGCGTCAAAGCCCGGGCTGTAACCTTGAGCCTCTGTGCTGGTTGAAGCGCACACACAACCAGCCCACTGTCACCTTGACAGCCTATTTCATCCAGATCTCAGCTTTCGCTTTAATCTGAATAAAGTCCCCGTTACTTTTGCAATTGGTGTGAAACTTTATTTCCCTTCCTTGAGTAAGAGGCCAAGAACCTAGAAAACCCTGACCAGACTCCACCCACCAGTAACGACCTTTCTTCTCCCTCTGTTGCCTACCGACCTGGATCCCGTCCCTGTGAGCCTTAGACTCCCGCTATGTGCTGGAGTGGGCTCCTGCTGTGGGTGTTCTGCTCCCCAAGCTGCCCTGGGGTCCTTGCCTTACACCAAAAGTAATGACATGAAATACTGCCCCCACCCCCTCACGGAACATATAACCTCAGTCCTGCATTAGGTCACTTTGGGTGTTGCTAGCCATTACAGAGGAGGACACAGGACCTGGAAAGCCTAGGAGTCAGTGCTCTGATGGATAAAGCAGCCTGACCCCTCCCCACTTCTGTCCCTCTCACCCTTCCTTCCCTCTCCCAACACCCCCCTACCTTCTCCTACCTTTCCTGGCCTTCCTACTCCTCTCTTCCTTTCCCACCCCTTCTATTCCTCCCACTCTCTCCTATCCTCCCCCACCCCTCCCACCCCCTTCCTATCCTCTCCTACACCTCCTGCCCCTCCCCCCACTCTGCTCTCCTTGTCCGCAGAATCCCAGCTTGGGGCAGGACAGCAGTGTGCTTAGCATTGAAATATTTGTTTTCAGGAAGAGGAAAGGCTGGAGAGGTCCGCTGCAGTTAAGTGGGCTGTGACTTGTTGCTCTGTCAGAGGACCCAAGTTTTGTTCTTAACTCCAGGTCCAGGAGAAGCTAATGCCCTCTTTTGGCTTCCGTGGGCACATGCACCTATGTGTATGCACACACACACACACACACATCATTAAAAATAAAACTAAATCTTTAATGTAAATATACTTGTTTTCTCAGCCTTTGTGGCTCCGAGGTCACACTGTTTTCACCAATCACACACAAACAGAGTCAGACAGAGACACGGTTTCTTGGGAGAAAAATAACAAACATGGTCTCCAGTGTCCTCTGCTCTGAACACTGATGGGATATCTGGAGCAGCTACTGTCATCTTGTGAACTTTCGGCCACAGCATCAATAGCAGAAGCCAATAGCTTCGAACAGAAAGAGAAACGGCCTGGCGCTGTTAGCCTGAGTCAGCCTTTGTTTCCAGGATGGATGATGGGAGAACCAGTTACGTGCTTTTACCACACTTGGCCAGACTTTCTGGTGATGTTCTCTGTTAGTACCTGAGGCCCTAGATCCTGAGTGCAGTGGCTAAGGATCAGAGGCCTCCTGAGCAGAGAATGGCAGGCTGTGAGATGTTTTGAAAACACTAGATGTTTTGAAACAGGAGGAAGTGCTTGCCGGGTAGGCTCAGGAGTGAGGCTTGCTCCACATCAGCCTCTCAGAGCATCCACTTGGCACTAGACCATACAGTGTGTGGCCTGGGAGGGGCCAGGGCTTTCTACCCTATGCTCAGCCCTCTTGTTCATGGCATCATGGCCAGAGAGTGAGGCAAGCCCTTGTTGGGCCAGACCTCCTTCTCTGAAGCTCTCTGCCTTGACAACTGGCTGCTTCCTGCTCCTTCTTCCAAAGCAGGGACCTCTTACACCCACCATCTCACGTCAACGCTCACTAGCCGAGCCTGGATGATTGTTATCTTAGGCTCCCCTAGTTTGAGCCTCCGACTGCACTGCCCATCCTGTGCTGGGCCTTACCCCTTCCCCCTGGTTTGCAGTGACGTCTTTCCCAGGATGACTCCTGCTTCCCCTCTCTAAGCCCCCACTCCAACAGCACTGCGCAATCACAGACACAATGTGCCACCCCAAGTGTCATCCTAAGATCGGTTGTTACCTGGAGCCTGGACTCATCTGACAGGCTGTCATGGAGTCCAGGGGCTGCACCATGCCCTCAGGCACTCTAGGAGGCTCCCATGTTGGCAGAGAGCAGGGAAGTGACCCCTCTGTGTAGATGTCCCCTGTGCTTTCAGTCCCATATGCCCTGCCAACACAGACACTCAGTACCTGACTCAGGTTCTCATACGGAAATATGACATCATTCTTTTTATTTGTTTTTAAGACAAGGTTTCTTTTTTATAGGCATGGCTCTTCTGGAACTCACTCTGTAGATCAGGGTGGCCTCAAACTCATGGAGATCCCCTTACCTCTGCCTCCTGAGTGATTTATGCAAATGAAGGAATAGATAAAAGAATATACTTAAATGAGAGAGAGAATGACAGAGAGACAGGAGAGAGACAGAGAGACAGGGGGGGGAGAGAGAGAGAGAGAGAGAGAGAGAGAGAGAGAGAGAGAGAGAGAGAGAGAAAAGAAAGCGGATCAGTCATGCCCATAATCTGCTAACTTGCTGAAGCAGGTTTCCACTGCCCACCAAGGTGCAGCCATGCCTGTGATCCATCCTGTGTGTGTATCCATCCACCACTACTGTGAAAGAGGAGAGCTGCCTGGGCGAGCCCAACTGTCCTGAATGGTGAGTGGGAGCAGCACATCTCTTCTGCAGGCACCTGAGTCTGGAGAGCCTTGCTGTCTGCCTCTTCGTGAGGAGGGTGAGGCAGAGCTGGGAGATGTCATGAGAGGACTCCCAGGAAGGCAAAATGCCACTAAACAGAGAAGAACACTGGCTTTTATTCACACCCCGTATCCCCATTCATCTGTGCTAAGACTGGACACACAGAGGAGGATGAGGCCCAGCCCTTGCTCACCAGCCCTTTCTCACCAGGGGCTTGGAGGTCGAGGAGAGACAGACACGTGAATACCTTTGCCCTTGTGATTTTGTCTGTACACCAGAATCTACTGTACAGAAAGGAAGGTCTGAGGGTCAGTAAACCCTGGAATGGTACGTATACCCTTAAGTCCATATACCCCAGCCCCGTGGGAAGGCAGCCCTGAACCAGGGACAGAAGAAACAGAAATGAAAACATCTGTGTGCAGAGAAACTGGGAGACAGCTGTCACCCCAAATCCTGGTGGGAGAACTACAGAGCGGGAGAGTGGTGAAGGGTAGGCCTCAGGGCGTGCTGAGAAGAGGGAAGGTTGGGGACAGGTTGCAGAGCACAATGACACAAAGCAACCCACATCCTGGAACTCCAGAGCACCTACTGGATCCAGACACTATAGGCTGTTGGCGACAGTGATGTCGTACAACACTGAGGAGCCTACCTGAAGAGCAGTTGAGTCCTTCTGAGTCCTTTCCCTATGGCGGGCAGCTACCCATAAGTGACCTTAGCAGAAAAAGTTTGTTAACAAGGAAGCTCTGGCCTCAGGTGTGCCTGCTTCAAGCAAGCCAGGGGGAAGACCCACACTGGGTTTGGAAGATGTGGATTTAGTCCTACTTAGCAAACCCCCACAGGGACAAGGTAGCCAAGATACAGTGTTTAAGGGAAGAAAGATTTGTTTTGGTTTGCGGTTTCAAAGGTTTCAAAGGTTGGCGGTTGGTTCCTCCCTGTTAGGCCAGTGACAAGGCTGGAACACCAGGTAGGAGGAACATGGTTGAGGAAAGCCTGCTTACCTCTGCAGCCTGCCAGCAAACAGACAAAGAGCAAAGAGCCAAGACCAAGATTTAGCCTTCTGAACCATGGTCAGAGTGACCCACTTCCCCCCATTAGGCCCTGTGTTCCCCTTCACAACGGTCTGTCTGATATTAGACTCTCAGGGGATTAAATCCGTGGTTAGATCAGAGGCTCCATTATCTAATTGTTTCTGGAAATGACCACAGACACCCAGGCTGGTCTTGACTAATTTCCTCGGTGTCCCTCAATTCAATCAAGTTGCTAATCAAGAGTCACCTTTGCAATGCCAGCCTGTGTCAGTTTGACACCCTAATGCATTTCCTTAGACCACACTCAATCTCCAAATAAAGACAATTGCAAAAGACGATCATTCTCCTCAACACGGCTGTCCTGTGCATACCCCATACTGCTCAGAGGCTTTCTCCAAAAGTCTCAACAATTTCAATATTGATCAAAAGTTCAAACTGAAACTGAGAGTCAAGGCAAATTGACAAAATCGAAAGTATATAACGCCACACAGTAAACACTCGCATTCTTCTGGCATGAATAAGAATGTGCACCGTGTGGGAGTGTCACCTGTCAATAAAACCTATTGATCTATTAGCTTAGACAGGAAATAGGAGGTGCGAGTTCTGGCCGGGAGAGAGGATTCTGGGATAGAGTCAGCTGTGGGAGGAGATTTGCCTGAACTCTGAGGAGACAGATTCATGCAACTGAGAAGAGGTAGCCAGCCATGTGGCAGGACTTAGAATGAACAGTCAATTGAGTTACGAGCTAGTCAGGGAACAAGCCCAAGCTATGGCTTAGGAATTTATTCATGAAGTAATTCAGTCTCAGAGTCGTTATTTCGGGAACTTAGGTGCTGGTAGAAAGGCTCATGGGTAAGCAGGAGAATAGTTTTACATCTGGGGCACATGGCGACGTGATGTGAACTTTGGCATATATTCCACAGCTCTGGCCTTGCCAGATGCAATGCACACGACCTTTTTCCTGGGTTGGCTCTGCTCCCTGCTCATGGTTTTCCTTGGCAGACCTTCCAAGCCTCTGGCATCTCCATCTTTTCATGGTCCCTAGAGCATCTCCAGCTGCCTCCTCAGTTTCACTCAAGAGGGTACTCTTGGGGCTAGCCCAGCCACAACGCACATCCCCAGCCTCCCAGGATTTCCTTTGAAATCTGGGTGGATGCCTCCACGATCTTACAACCCCTCCACTCTTGGTGGCTGCAAAACTAATGTCATATGAATGACACAAGGGTCTGCCACCATCTCAAGCAATAGCTGTGGACCATGGCTATGGCCGCTTTGAGTGCCTGGGAAGATGATCATGGTGAAAGGAATCCTGGGAAAGTCTTTTATATGATTACCTTAACAGCACAGACACTACTAATGGCTGAGGTCTGACTTATTCACTCACAGTTCCATAGACCAGTTCGTCATCAAAAACAATGAGAGAAGGAACTCAAGCAGGGCAGGATCCAGAGGCAGGAGCTGATGCAGAGACCATGGGAGCAAGCTGCTTACTGACTTACTCAGCCTGATTTGTTATGGAACCCAGGACTCACAATGTGCTGGACCCTTTCCCAGCAGCTGCTAACATGCTCTACAGCCAGGTCTTACGGAGGGATTTTCTGTCCTTTCAAATAACTCCTTGTGTCAAGGTGACATAAAACAAGTAAACACAATTGACCTCTTGTTAACTTGACACACAAACACATCACCATTAAACCATAACCTTTCCTTTCTTGTACTTCCCCACAACCACATTAACCAGATTAATATTGACATTACAATATAAACATTCCAAATTTTAGAAGTTCCAGAGTCTTTAAAAATTTAAACACTTAAAAGTTCAGTCTCTTTGAAATAGCCAGTCTCTTTTAAAATCTGAAGTCTTTTAAAATTCAAAGTCTCTCAACTGTGGGTTCCTGTCAAATAAAACATAAATCAAATGCTTTCTTTCTTCAAGAGGGAAGAACCAGGGCACGATCATAGTCTGAACAAAGAGAAAACAAACTCCAAAAGTGTGAATAACCTAAAATGTCCAATTACCTGGGATTCACTTGAGATCTTCTGGGTCACGTCTTTTGCTCTGCCTTCTATAGCACACACAGCTTGTCTTCTAGACTCCTCTGGATGCACCCCAGTGTTCCTGCTGTTCTTGGTGTTCATCCCATGGTACTGGTGTTTCCAAAAAATGCTGGAGTTCTGTCTTTGGGCTTCTACTGCTGTGAAGAGCCATCATGACCATGGTGACTCTTGTAAAGGAAGACATTTAATTGAGGTTGCCTTACAGTTTCAGAGGTTTAGTTCGTTATCTTGGCAAGAAGCAAAGTGCACACAGGCAGGCATGGTGTTGGAAAAGGAACTGAGAGTTCTACATCTTGATCCAAAGGCAGCAGAAGACTGTGTGCCACACTGGGTGTAGCTTGAACATATGGAGACCTCAAAACCCACTCCCATAGTGACAGTTCCTCCAACGAGGCCACTCCCACTCCAACAAGGCCACGCCTCCTAATAGTGCCACTCCCTATGGGCAAAGCATCTAAATACATGAGTCTATGGGGGCCATTCCTATTGAAACCACCACAGGTCTGTTGCTACAACTGAACTGTAATTTTACCAATAGCCTCTCCTGGGCTCTCTTTAGGGATGCCAGCCATGCTACACAGTCCAAACCTCAGCTGCTCTTCATGACCCCTTCATGTCTTCAAAACCAGTACCACCTGGGTGACTCTTACACGATCAAGTTCGGTTGTCAGCATAAGGTACAACCTCGGCTCCTTCTGGAACACAGGTTCTGTTTGCTGACCCTCAAAAAACACCTCCTGGAAGATTTCACCACAATGATGCTGTCTCTTCTTAATCACAGATGATTCTTCAGCCCCATCTGAGCAGAGTTACAGATTATTCACGTAAATAGCCCAGTAGTCTGCTTCCCTCTGAACTTCGTAAGCTGGCATCTGTTACTGGCATTGCTCTACACAGGCTTATCTTCCAGGCTCCTACAGAACGGCTCACTGAGCTCTCAACATGCAATGGCTTTTCCAGCCCAAAGTTCTGACATTCTTCCACGATCCTATTCAGAACAACACGGTCAGTTCTGTCATGGTAACACCCCACTCCCGGTACCAACTTGACTTAGCTAGGGTTTCTATCGCTGTGACAAAACAGCACGATGAAAACAACTTGGAGAGGGAAGGCTTTATTTACTCATGGTTCCATAGAACATTCTAGTTTTCCGAGGTTCAACCAGAATGCCCTCATTAGCTCTGCTTACAACAACATCCCAGGGATCTATCAGCTTATGTTTCCAAGTTTTTGGTTTTTTTTTTTTTTTTCAAATTCCTTGCACAAACAAGACATGAAGGGGTCATGAAGAGCAGCTGAGGTTTGGCACTGTGTAGCATGGCTGGCATCCCTGAAGAGAGCCCGGGAGAGACTATTGACAGAATCAAAGTCCAGTTGCAGCAACAGACCTGTGGTGGTTTCAATAGGAATGACCCCCATAGACTCATGTGTTTGGATGCTTGGCCCATAGGGAGTTCTGAAGCCTTCTGGACCACATGGTCAAGAATTATCATAGACATTATCTCACTTCTCAACACCAACTTTTCTGTGTGATTGTGTGTTTTTTTTGGGGGGGCATGGTGGTAGCAATGAAATATCTGAAGTAAATAGCCTAGGATCAGAACTGTGTATCTTGGCTTGTGGTTCCAGAGGTTTCAATCCATAATCAGCTGATTTCATTGCTTTTAGACCTATGGCCATGGAGAGAAGGGCATAGTGGAGGAAAGTTGTTTGCCTCACGACAGAGACAAGAAGAAAGAAAGGGGAAGAGGCCACACATAATACATATGTGCTCTGGGCTGGGGGTGGGCACAGTGCAGGAAGTCTAAGACCAAAGAAAGATGGCATTCATGAGCCAATCCAAAATGACTCAGCTGCAAACACTACACCCACCCTGGCCACACCCACCCTGACCACACCCATCCTGGCCATTAATTGTTTCCAGGCACACACACACACACACACACACACACACACACACACACACAAACACACCTTCCAGAGGCTACATGCCTCCTAATCGAGAAAGCAAATCACAAGAGAGGAGGGCAGGAACTGAAGAATACACACAAGATCTGGGAAAAGCTGAAGCAACCCACCCTCTGATGAAGATACTGTTCCAGAGTGTTGGCCCAAGGGGCAGCCTGCCCTGGGGAAAGTGTCTTGGTGGTCTCTAAAAAATCTTTCATTGTAGCTGGACTCTGGGGTTTTTTACTGTATGGCTTTTGAGGCACTGTGGGGTCATGTGGAAATGCTTCGTCCCAGAAAAGGAATGGTTTTGTATTTTAAGTAAGCAAGTGAAAGAATGAAGAATGGCAGGAGAGAGTAAGAAATCAAGATCTCTGCTGCAGAGGGGGCTGGAGAGATACCTCAGCTGGTAAGAGCTGGCTGCTCTTCCAGAGGACTGGGTTTTGGTTCTCAACACACACACACACACACACACACACACACACACACACACACACACACAGTGTTCATAACAACCATCTGGTCCCCTCTTCTGGCCTCCTTTGTCATGCATGTGGTACACAGACATATATTCAGGCAAAACCTCATACACATACAGTAAATGTTTTACACTTTTAGATGAAGGTGAGCTAGACCTGAGGGCATGAGTGTGGAAGAGAGCTGACCCCTCCGCTCATCTGCTGGAATGTAGCCTGGGTGCAGAGGTGATGCCTTCCCCTGAACTCTCCTTACCACCTCCTGCAGTCAGCAAAGCTGGCCTCAGGACATGAGAGCAGGAGAGCTGGCCCAGTCCCTCTCAGGCTGCAGCACTTGGGAGAGTGCTCCCTCAACCCCTCAGCTCCTCTGGGTAGCACAGAGAAGCTGGCTCTGGAGGCATGGGTGCAGGTGAGCCGGGCAGAGGACATTAGAGCAGAAGAACTGACCTACCTCCTACTGACGGCCATATTAGGTGGCCTAGCCAGAGCAGTGCTAGAGAGCTCCCCCTGGTGGTGTGGATAAGGGAGAGCAGGTGGGAGGATCAGCTCAGCTACCACCCAGGCCAAGATCCAGAGCTTTGATGTGGCCCACCCTAAAACATACAGCATCTGTGAACTGTTGATGCATGTGAAAGGCCAGTCCTGCTGATCCAGAGCTGCAGGATCTCCATGACACACGGCAACAACAGGAAAACTGGGAGGAGTCGGGTGAAGATCCAATATTGACGTTGTCATAGAAGCCAGAGACCTTGAACCAGACCATTGACTCATTGCAATGAACATTCACAAGTGAAGGTGCGTGGGTGGACAGAGGGATGTACTGTAGGACACACTGTGACACACTGCAGCTTCCAGAATGGGATTTTTAATGCTTTGATTTGTGTGTGTGTGTGTGTGTGTGTGTGTGTTTTACTTGGGGAGGAGTTTGCAAGAGCAAAGGGTGGGTATGAGGTGGTGGGGAGATGACCAGGACTGGGGTGCATGATGTGAAACTCACAGAGAATCAATACAAAGGTGTTTTGTTGTTGTTGTTGTAGTATTTTAAGTAAATTTTTAAAAATGCCTGTTTCGTGGGATGGCCCACAGTTAGGAGCTCAAAACTTGGAAGATTGAGGCAGGAGGATCAAGAGTGCAAAGTCAACCTGGGCTCCATAGTGAGCATCTAGCTCAAAAAACACCGTTTGTGTGTGTGTGTGGGGAAGGGTGGAGAGAAGGCAGAAGGATGCTTCAGAAGATGTGTGTGCACACACACATAACTAAAGGTCAGCACTGCCTCTGAGACAAACTAGGAGAGGGCCATCGGAGGACGGCTGCGTCTTCTTCGTTTAAAACCTTTTTAGCACAACAGGATTCAGAAACATGTTTGCAGATAGTGCTTGAAGAACACAAGAGCAAATCAGAAATGAAAAATAATTGCATTACAAACAAAACAGGGAGGCCCAGGGGAGGAAGCCTGCCTCAGACTGGCAGGTGACGTCTAAGCTTGCCGGAAGGGAAGAGAAGGAGAGAAGTTGGGGAAGCCTGGGCAAAGGATTCAGGCTTCGGGGAGGGCGCACTAGAACAAGAGGAGGGGTAAAGTGGAATGATATGTCAGTGGGGGGGAGGCCGACACTAAGCACTGTGACAGGTGGCCATGGGAGAGCCTCAAGCAGTCAGGCTGTGACTCAGCATTTTAATAGAGTCCCTGTGCCTCCTGAGCAGGCTGATCTAACGGTGCTGTCTAAGGGTCTTTGGCCGGGCTAAGAATAAAATGGACACAGGGCAGATTAACGGACAGTACAGGAGAGTTCCCTGATCATTTTCCCCCTGGGGGTTGGGGGATGCTCACCTCCTCATGGGCTGGGTAGAGGGCACAGCAGCTGTCTGTGGGAAGAAGAGAGTGAAACAGAATGTGTGCTCTACAGACCTGACCCTCCCCAGCCCTGCCTGGTAAGCAGGCGGGTTAGGATCCTCCTGGTTCTGGGAGCCTCCTCTCATGGCCTTCAGCCCCTGCTTTCAAAGGGAGACGGGAAGGTCACGGTGTCCTTCTTGATTTTCAAGTGTCTTTTGTTAAAAGGAGAAAGTCTGTGATAAAGCTGAAAGGGGGTATATTCTTAGAATCCTGTGAAGGCTGCTGAGGCCTCTGGAGAGTCAGCCGGGTGAGGGGAGGGGGCACACATCCCACAAGCCTCTTCTCTGTCTCCTGTCAACCGTGGTCAGGTGTCCTGCAGCCAGGTGGTGGCCTCTGCTGAAGGAGAACACCGAAGTTCCAAGAGGGGGTTTTACAGTCATGTGGCTGGGGACAGAACTAGGACAGAGTCCCTCTGTCCAATGTCCAATGTCATGGTCCTCGGTTCCCTCACAAGCAGGAGCTTAGAAGTTAGGAGTCACTGGGTCACAGGAATTGCTACAGTGTGTGTTGGAGGTTGTGGGGTGGTGGGATGGCTCATTCTGTTATCTGCATAACCCTATGAAGTAGGAGCTCAGAATGAGGCTCAGAGAGGGTCAGATACATATTTAAAGTCACACAGTCAGTACAAAGCAGACCTGAGACTCAGCTCCAGGAGGAACCAGCAGGGGGTGACAAGCCCAAAGACATCCTTAATGGGGACATTAGTGAGAAAGCTCCAGAGTTGGCCAGAAGGTCATCTCATGTTTTAGAAGACAGGCTTGTTTTAGTAGCTAGGTTCCTCCCTGGCCCCATGGTGACGCTCCTGACTTCCATTTGGATCTGGGCTCCTGATTGAGCCCATGATTGTTGGCTGTGCGAGCCCTCTAGACTGAGGGTGGAGACACCATCATGGGTTTGTCAAGGCCAAGATCACATGGGAAAGTCCAGCCAAGTAGCCTCTGCAGGACCCCAGCAGATCTGACAGCCCTGGGGGCCAGGTCCAGCCTGAGGTCAGGGATTTGGGACTTTGACCCATAGGCTTCTAGAACCTCAGATTCCCAGGGCAGGGCCATCCCTGTGGGGTCCCTCTGAATTCCCCAGTGTCCCTTGCTCCCAGAACTCTAGGCATGGACCTACATTTTCCCCTCTCTGCTGTGGTTCACCAGAGAAAGGGCTCAACAGAAGCCCTGGGTCACTTTTGCTGGCAGAAGCCTCCTAGAGAAAGGTTGGTCCCAATCTGCTGCATAGTACACCTTCCTCCCCCCCCTCTTCTTCTCTCTCTCTCTCTAACTTCCAGTGTACTCTCAGGAACCAGGTGTCCCTTCTTGTTTCTTTGCTACTGTTTACTTTCTATTCATCCATCCACCCACTCACCCATGAACTCCATGAGTTCAGTCATCTGCCACCCATCCACACACCTATCTATCTATCCATCCATCCATTTATCCATCCATCTGTCCATCCATCAATCTGTCCATCCATCCACTCATCCATCCATTCATTTATCCATCTACCCATGCACCCACCCATCCATCTGTCCATTGATCATCTATCCATCCATCAATCTGTCCATCATCCATCCATTCATTTATTCATCCACCCATTCATCCATCTATCCATTTGTCCAACCATCCATTCATCTGTCTGTCCATCCTACCTGTCTGACCGTCCATCCATCCATCCATCCATCCTCCATCCTTTTTCATTTGTAACAGGATGAGTGCCTACTGTGTGCTAGGCTGGTGTCAGCCCAGGGCCAACTTGGGGACCATGTCAAGAGCTTGATCTTGGGGAACTGACAGTCCAATACAAAAAATATTCATGTCCTTCTTCAGATGAATCACTAGGAAGTAAATCACAGCTGTGAGGGCAAACTTTGGACATCTGAGGGTGAGACTCCCTGTCCTGGGGCCAACCAGATGACCGTTTGCCCCCAACAAGGGGGTGGTGTAAAATCAGTATTCCAGCTGCAGGTAAAGCTTGTGTGAAGACTCTGAGGCTCCTTCCTGGCCTCCTGCTCCTGTTCTTGCCCTGGATGTGACTCGTGCAACAGCAAAAAACCATGGAAACCTAAATCAAGACATAGACGTCTGTTCCATTCTCAGAAGCTTCCTGCTTACCCAGATGGAGAAGACCAGATCCCAAGATGGCCATAAGTCGCCCAAGGGTTAGTTGAGACTGCCCTTACCTAGATCCTTGCTTGGTGAGAAGCCAGTTCCTCACCCAGCCTCATGATTCTCAGCCCCACCTCTGTACCCAATTCCTTTTTGTCCCAGTTAAGGTTGGACTCTGGCTTTAGTGATACGGTGTGGATTGTCTACCCAGGGTAAACTTTATTCCTTTTATCCCTAGAGCTTGGAACAAGGCTGGAGGCAACCATATCTGGAGATGAATGGACAAGTAAGTGAATGGATGGATGGATGGATGGATGAGCTCAGAGCCTGGGGAGCCAAAGGGAAGCTGTGGGTAGGAGGCAACAGGAGCAGTGGGCAGCAGGTGACGGGGAAGAGTCATGGAGGGCTGTGAGCAGAAAAATACAGCACCAAGAAGCCCCCACCTTGGACACTCAGGGCTGCTCAGAGCTCAAGTCTGCTTTAGGCCAGTCGTGGCCACAGATGACCAGCCACAGTTTACTACTACTTAGTCTGTGCAGCTTACCAGCCAAGAAAGAGTGGCTTACATAGGTAGGCACCTGTGAGCGATCTGATGCAGGGACCACCACCTTCACGCACCAATGAAGCAAACTATTCCCCTTCCCAGGGAGCACATCAGCAGATGTGTTAGGAACAATTGTCTTCAAGGGCAGCTGTTATTATTCAAATTGTATCGCTTGAGAGTGAGAATTTGTTTCCTCACTGTATACCTTTGACTTTCGGCTCTCAAAGCCTAAAGTTCCTACTTTCTATCCCATCTCTCTGCTCCTCTGTCCAGATCCAACTGACCCCAGCACCACAGTCTCTATCTGCCGTCTTCTGGACCCGTCCCGCTGCTCCTGGACCCACCCTGCTGCTCCTGGAATCCTCCACAAGGGATATGTGGGCTCGGAGCCCACATCTCGGAGCCCACCCTGTCCCGTCCTCCTCATTCCGCTGAGTAGCCCCTCCCTCACAGGGAAGTACATCCTAGGGAGCTGGGGCTGTCCCGCCTCTGGCACGCAGCTCCTCTCTCTACTGCTCCCCTCTTTTTTCCAAGTCCCCGCAGGAGCCAAGGCCAGCGTGGGTGGCTGAAATCTCCTCGGTAACGGGATCTGCTTCTCCCTCTCCCGGTCTGGCCTCCGCCCCTAACCTGCTGCCCCTCAGTCTGGCACCTGCTGTCCGGTGCTCAGCTCCTCCTCCCGGCCCCTCCCGCACCCTCCTGCTCCCCCTTCTGCTGGCTCTCCATGTCACCATCTGTGGCACAATCCTTCTCTGTCACTGTCCCTACCACCCCCTCTTTCTCCTTCCTCCTGCCTCCCTCTGTCCCTGCCTTTTTCTGCATCTCTCCCTGCTCCTCTGCCCATCTATTCTCTCCTCTCCTCTTCACTCCTCTGTCCCTGCTCCTTGCCAGGCATCTCTCCTTACTCCCCCTCATTCTGCCTTTCCGCCCACACACTGTCTCCTCTCCCTCTCCCCTCTCTCTCTCTCTCTCCACCTCCGACCCTCCCCCTCCTCTCCTTATTTTCCTCTGGCTTCTTATGTCCCCTGCTATCTCACATTTCTGTCATCTTGGGAAGTGTCTTCTGCCACCCCCAACTGGCTGTCATTTGAAGAACCCCTATCCTGTGTCCGGCACCCTCCACATATCCTGGAGATGGGGGGTGACGTACCAGGTGCGAGTGGCAAGTCAGGACCGAGGACCAGATGGGAGAGGAGACGTGGGCTGACGTGGCCCCCGAGGACCTAGGAAGGTCCAAGCCCCACAAACACTGGAGAAGTGGGCACCGTGTGGCACCCCAGCTGGCGTACCTGGCTGACGAATGTTATGCAGCCTGGTGACTACAAAGGGAGGTCTTGCCCCGTAGGCAGGTAAGGAGGTGGGGCTCATGGGACTTGGAGGTGGGATATCTGGGAATTCTCTGAGCAGGCTAAACTTGGGGCTAAGTCTGGGGCTGGCAGAGGGTGGAGAGTTCCAGAAAGCAATGAGGCTTTTAGTGATCTCTGCGTGGGCTGGAAGGCAGGAAGGGCTATTAATCTCAGCATCTTGTGCCATCATTCCAGAATCTTGGAGCTTCCTGCAGCAGAATGTCAGAACTGTATCAAACCAGACGCAAGCTACCGTCTGGCCTCCCCGGCCTTGGGCACCGCTTCATGCTGGCAGTGGTGCATCTGATGAACCTTTTCCACCTCTGCAGCAACTCAATAAGGTGGGAGCACGCATCTTCTGTGAAGTAGGAGGAGACTAGAACCAGAGAGAAGTGACTTGTCCAAGGTCACACAGCAGTTTAGTGTCAGCAGAGCCCAAGTTCTCAGCTTGGGACTTGAGGGGGTGGCTCTGAGGGTCAGGCTCTGGGCCTAGGGCTCATGTCAGTCACTGCTGACTAATAAAATCCCAGCCCCTTTGGGGGAAGGTCCAGGGGTGCAGGGGACACATACATGGCAGAGCCAGCCAGAGGTCCTCATGTACATTGTCCTTAGCTCTCCTGACTCTTGACAACTCCAAGCCAGAGGCTTTTAAGGAAGCCAGCATGGTCCAGTAAACAGACAGGATTTCTCACTCACTGGCTGGGTGACCCTGTGGAAGTCACTTAACCTCTCTGAGCTTCAACTTCCCTCCCCTCTCATCCTTGCTCCTTTCACTTCTTCCTGCTTAGCATGCTTGTTTCTGCTAGTACTTACTAAGTTCACAGTGATAGGCTGGGTGCTGAGGGAAAGCACTCTGGAGAGGGTGGGAGTCGATGAGAGGGAAATAAGAGCAACAGGGGTGTCTCACATGCCTGGGGGGGCATCCTTAATTGCTGTGGGGCTTGAGAGCACTAACTCACCCTCTCTATGTGTCTCTCCCCTCCCGAACAGTCCCCTGAGGAGATTCCACCCCCAGTTTTCAGGCAAGCTGGTGCCAAAGATAAACCAGACAGGGAGGCAAAGTCCCTCCCTCCCTTCCAAGGAGGAATTAGATCAGGCATAGGCTCCCAGAACCTTAAAGAAAAGACGGCATCGAAATTGCAGGTCTGTTTTCCCCCAGTGCAAAGCTGTGGTTTCTGTGTTCTGGAACCTGCCTGGCCTGTCAACTTTGACAGCAAGGAGGGTGTCTTGGAGGGGGGCCAGGGTACCAGGAGGGATGTTCCATCTCCGAGTCCGAGGAGGGTCTGGCTGGGTAGCTGTGTTCCTGTGAGCGTGTGTGTGTGTGTGTGTGTGTGTGTGTGTATGTGTGTGTGTGTCTGTGTGTGTGTGTTCTCATGCATGTGTGTGTGTGTGTGCGCGTGCGTGCTTCTGCAGGCTTATGAATGTGCTTGTGTGGACCTGGAGGGGCCATCCTTGGAGCATACTCTGGGCTTCCCTGAGGGCATCTGTGCCTGAAGCCTGGAAATGAGGTTTGCCTGGTTCTCAGCTTTCCCTTCTCCTGCAGTCCTGGGCGCCTTCGATTGGCCACCCTATGGGAAAGCTATAAAGAGGCACTGCATAAAGCCAGTGGGTAGGGTGGCCAGGTGACCTAGGGTGCCCCATCCCCACCCTGGGAGCAGAACCGTAAGGTCCTAGATCCCAAAGTTCCTCACCTAGGATGGTTCCACCCCAGCTGTCTGGAGTTGCAGTATTCCCTGATTCAAAGTCACGGGGCCTGAAAACCCGACTGAACCTCATGGCTGTGCTCCAGGAATTTAAGTGCCCATCTCTAGGCTCCTATGGGGCTGAGGCTCTGGGGCCATGGTCCAGAGTTCAAGAGCACAAACACCCAGACAAGTTCTGCCTAGGCTGTCAGGATAGTGAAGCCATCACGATACTGAGTCAAGGGCCTGGCCTCAGTCTGGCCATCTGTAAAATAGGATGATGGGTCCTCCTGTAAGTGCTTCTTCCTGTCTCTGGCCCAGATCGCGAGACTCCTCTTAGCTCCTGGTCAGTTGGTGAGGACAGCAGGAAGGCCCCGCGCTGTAGGCACAGGGGTTGTGTCAGTTCTGAGACGCCAGCTTTTCCCAAAGTCTTCTGGGGTCAGGGTTCAACAAGGAGCAGCCAGCTCTGTGAGGACCCTACAGAATCCTACAGCCACTACCAGATTCCCAAGAGCCAGCTCAAGAGAGCTGAGGGTGTGGCAGGTTGAGGAACACTCGCGGCTCTCTGAGCCAGGAGCTTGGAGGCTGCCAGAAGCCTGGGCAATCTGGAGTGTAGCATGGTGAGCCTTGGTTCTCTGCCAGGGGTCCATTGCCATCCTTGGCATCATCAGCTTGGCACTCAGAGCTGTCACATATGCTCCTCCTCAGGAGCATGCTGGGAGCTAGGTGGCTCCTGCTTCTAGGAGCCTCCTACATCCAGAGGCTCATCAGGAAACCTAAAGCACTCTCAGCTTCTAGTGCAGGGGTCCACACCCACAGTGGGTCAATACAGAATTGAGAAGGGCAGCTTTCTTAGCCTGGGGACTTCCCCTTCACCCGACACTGCAGCATAGAGTTAGACGCACTCAGGATCCGAGATCCAAGGGAACTGGACGGGTGAGCACAGCAGTTTATTGGCTGGAAAGAGACGGGGCAGAGGATCGGGTTCATGGGAAGGGCTGCTCTTGGCCTTGTACCTTGGTGTTCTAGCAGCAGGAACCTGCTGAGGAGGAGGCCAGAGGGCTTCTATTCCCCCAGGTCCCCAGTGTGCAGCCCACGCCTTCACAAGTCTGCCCACTCTGGGCTCTTCTGACTCATTTGATGCCTCACTCACCGGTGAAGGATGTGATGGAGTGAGGGAGAGGTGGGGGCAGTGGAAACAGTCCAGCGTTGGCTGACCGTGGTGATTCAGGAGATTCTGAGTCCAGCAAAGGAGCCCAGAAGGGTCCCCTAGACACAGGCACACAGGACCTCACCAAGCACCAGGGAATGTCCTCTCCTGCTGCATTCTCCTGCTCAGCCCAGTACTCAGCCCTGCACTTGGGAGATGTAGCTTCCAAAGAGGCAGATTTCTCAGTCTGTCCTGGAGGAGGAGGGGTCCAGGCAACCCTCCTCACATTCACACTCATTCCTCCAGGCAAAGCTGTAGGTAGGGGACCTCATGGGACGGCCAGGGTTAGGGAGGTGTCAAGGGCTCTGACTCCCAGGAGAGGAGACTGCCATTCTGTTTGGAATTGGAAGTCTGAGGAAAGTTCTGGACTCTGCTAGAAAAGACACAACTATATCAACTTTTACCTGGAGTTGGGGGCGGGGTTGGGAGTCTCACCTGAGAATTAGGAATAGCACCCCTCACCTTATTGGGCTGTCCAGAAAACACAAGATGCTGATCAGGCTCTCTGAGCTGGCACATAGTAGGTGTCTTAAGGTCAAGGTGTTGGTGGTGTTCAAGGTGGCACATACAAAGCTGTTCTTTCACAACTAAGCCGTGTTCTCCCTCCTGTAGGTTAGGGCTTGTTTACTGCTGACTGATTGACATCTCAGCCATGGCCACTGTTACCTATCCTTCATTGGTGCCTACAACCTTGGACCCTGGGAACACATCCTCAGCCTGGCCTCTGGACACCACCCTGGGGAATGCATCTGCTGGCACTAGCCTGGCGGGCCTGGCTGTCAGTGGCATCTTGATCTCTCTGGTGTATCTGGTGGTGTGTGTGGTGGGTCTGTTGGGCAATTCGCTGGTGATCTACGTGGTACTGCGCCACACTTCCAGCCCATCAGTGACCAGTGTCTATATCCTCAATCTGGCACTGGCCGACGAGCTCTTCATGCTGGGGCTACCCTTCCTGGCTGCTCAGAACGCCCTGTCCTACTGGCCCTTTGGATCTCTCATGTGTCGACTGGTCATGGCCGTGGATGGCATCAACCAGTTCACCAGCATCTTCTGCCTCACCGTCATGAGTGTGGACCGCTACCTGGCTGTGGTGCACCCCACACGCTCGGCCCGTTGGCGCACAGCACCTGTGGCTCGCACGGTCAGTGCAGCTGTCTGGGTAGCCTCAGCTGTGGTGGTGCTGCCTGTGGTTGTTTTCTCAGGAGTGCCCCGGGGCATGAGCACGTGTCACATGCAGTGGCCAGAGCCAGCGGCTGCCTGGCGCACGGCCTTCATCATCTACACGGCCGCATTAGGCTTTTTTGGGCCCCTGCTGGTCATCTGCTTATGCTACCTGCTGATTGTGGTGAAGGTGCGGTCGACCACACGGCGGGTGCGGGCGCCCTCGTGCCAGTGGGTACAGGCACCTGCATGCCAGCGGCGGCGGCGCTCTGAGCGCAGGGTCACACGCATGGTGGTGGCCGTGGTGGCACTCTTCGTCCTCTGCTGGATGCCTTTCTATTTGCTCAACATCGTTAATGTGGTGTGCCCGCTACCGGAGGAGCCCGCCTTCTTTGGCCTCTACTTCCTGGTGGTGGCGCTGCCCTACGCCAACAGCTGCGCAAACCCCATCCTCTACGGCTTCCTCTCTTACCGCTTCAAGCAGGGCTTCCGCAGGATCCTGCTAAGACCATCGCGTCGAGTACGGAGCCAGGAGCCAGGGTCGGGCCCTCCAGAGAAGACGGAGGAGGAGGAGGATGAAGAGGAAGAAGAGAGAAGAGAAGAAGAGGAGCGGAGGATGCAGAGAAGGCAGGAGATGAATGGGAGGGTCAGTCAGATCGCACAGTCCAGCACTAGTGGACAACAGCAACGGCCCTGCACAGGCACTGCCAAGGAACAGGAGCTCCTTCCCCAGGAGGCCACAGCTGGGGACAAGGCCAGCACACTGAGCCATCTGTAAGGACCGTCAAAGAGCCAGCATGGTTCAGAAGAGAGCAGAAGCTGTGCTTGACCTAGGGGCACGAATACTAGCCACATGCAGTGGTCTGAGCAAACAGCAGCTAGAGTGACCTTATTTACTTGGCTGTCCTAGTCACTCTCTGGACCGCTGCAGTACTAGGGTCCAGTGATGGAATGTTCATAGGCCTGGGCTCTGTCCCACTGTGCCAGCGCTTGCAAGCTGTATGTCCTTTGGTGGGTCATTTGCCTTCTCGGCCTTGTTTTTTAATTTGGATTCAGGGATGGGTAAAATGAGCCTGGGTGGGCCCTGTCAGAAGAGGAGTCTGGATTCTTTACTGGGATTCAATCTCCTGATCAGAGCCCAAGTTAAGGGAATTTGGGCAGTCTGACCAAGAAACAAGGTATCTTGGGCATCAGTCTGTATCCTGGGCCTCAAGGAAGCGTGCCAGGGCTTGGGGAATCAGAGATGCCGATGAGCTTGGTGCGGTGGGATGTCATAGCTTAGGACCCAGGTGAGCCCTCACCATGCTGCTGTGTGGCCTCAGTCACTCTGTTCATGCCCAGGCCTCCTACCTCTTCTACAGGACAGTCCAGGGTCCTACAGACCCTCGCCCCAGCTTCTGAGCATTGGGCTTTCTGTGCTTTTGGACATGAGGGGAAAGAATTTTCCAGAAGGCAGATGAAACCAAGTTTCAGAGGGTTCTTGCTGCTTGGGTCCCTCTGCGGCCTACATCTGACTGGTCTTCTAATTTTGTATTCCTTCTCTGGGGGGGAGGACTGCACACCACCCAGGCTCAGGCCACCCGAAGACTGACTCACCCCGTTCAATTCAGGCTATTCAGGTTAGCTACCTGGTCCCCAGGGCAGATGCTACGCAGCAGCCTGAGGGAAGGAGAGGGAGAAAAGAGACTGAGCTGAGGCAGTAGGAACAGGAGGGGGGATGGGAGAGGAGGGAGGAGAGAACAGAACTTTGTGACGATCTTGAGCCAACCTTTTTCCTCTATCACTCCCCCGCCTCCCCCGTACCCCTTGGGCTAAGCTCAGTTGCAGGAGGGTGCACGGGGCTGGTGAGAGGGGCACAGGTCATGATGGAGTCCTGGGAATGGACTTGGCTCCTCGGGACACTAGGGAGGGATGGTAAGCCCCTTGTGTGGGTCAGACCCCCCATCCTCTGTATTCCCAGGGATGTCATGGGGAGTAGCCACTGTTTCAGCTGGACTTCATCCTCCTCCTTGCCAGAGATGGCTCTTCTGGTCCCAGCAGTGCTGGCCCCGGAGAGGATGGAGCTTCTGCCCAAACCATCACCCTACCCTGCAGAGGCAGGGTTCTCAGGGAACCCACAAATCCAGACGTTGAGAAAGCTGGATCTTCTATTCACCTCAAGCCGCTTGGCCACACGCTCTGTCTCTGCGCCTCAATATCCTCATCATAGTGAGAATGTACTTCCCCATTTCTCCAGTCTGCTGGAACCCAGGAGGGAACTGAGTCATGCCGGGTAGGCTACTGCTTACCACAATGGGGCTGCGTACGGATACAAACCGGCAGTACCCCAACCTCAGGCTCAGCCCACACCCTGCCCCTCTAGTGAGTGGCTTCTGTATCAGCTACTGGAGGTGAAGAGATTCATGAGAAATGTAGGGCAGGAGGTCAGAAGCCAAGGGCCAGGGAGAATGCAAGCCACCCCAGAAGGAGGAAGTTTGCAAACAGACCTGTGTGGGAACTGAGACCCAGCCCAGGGGTTCCTCTGAAAAGGAACTGAGGTCCGGAAGTGAGCAGGCCAACCTTCCTGGATGGAGCAGGTGAGCTGTGTCTTGCAAAGGAAGCAGGGTGACCAGTTGAGAAATTATTTACTGCTTCTGACCTGAGCTCCTGTCAATAAAGATAGTAACTAAGACCGTTTTCTCTGCGTGTCCCGATGGCCGAGTGTGCAGTTGGGTGGCTTCTTTCTCTATAATTTCCTAGTCCTTCAAGGGTTACACAGATGTGCTTGAAAATCTGAACTCACATCCTTGAAGATTTGTAGCCCAAAATGATACCTCTTCTTACTATTACCTAATCAGCAAATCTCAAAGCAGAGAGATAACGGAGTACAACTAAGTCACCAAAGACGAGGCCATGAGGGTGATGATGACTGGTTAGTGTCTGCCTTTCCAGACCGCCAGAGGGGAGGCGGTGTGACAGATAATATAGTCTGGCCAATGGTGTGTAGTAAGAGGGGCAGGGTCGTGGATGGACAATATAATCTGGCCAGTGGTGGGAGGGGCAGGGTCGTGGGAGGAAGAGCCAGCCAGCAGCAGTTGGCTGAGTGTGCCTATGCTTCCTGTGGCTACAGTATCTAGGTACAGTCATACAGGGGTGTGTGTGTGTGTGTGTGTGTAACTTTGTTCAGTGCACGTTGTGTAGAAGGTGCTCATCCCATAAACATGTACCCAGAGTGTTCTATGAGGCAGGTGCGTGCAGCCTCAGGGACGGGCCAGCCACTGCCTGTGTTACCTGGCAGTGTCCACATGGGCTGGGGGTTCTCTTCTGCTCCCACAGTTCTGAACTTACTAACACTGGGACTCGCTGCTGGGGCACCCTGAAGAGCATGTGTCCACATGTATCTAAAAATCTTGACCTTGCAGGGCAGGCATGATACGATACAGCTGTGTCTCCAGGGCCTGGCAGAGCAGCTCTGGCCCTTCCCCGTGAGTCTCTGGGATGAATACAAAATAGGGTTAGGCCACTGGGGTCAGAGTTGTGCTGTGAGGAGCCTGCTTTGAAGCTGGGATTGGGAATAAGTAAGGGTGTGTTGGGCAAGCAGGGGAAACTGAGGGAGCTTGTTTTGGAGTTGCTGACTAGAATCTAGGACTTAGTCCTGAGCAGAGACAGAAAGGTAGTGATAGCCAAGCCTGCCTCGGTCCTCTTCAGCAATGGAAGCTGATGACTACCTTGATCTTGTCTCTCAGAGGTGGTTGCCAGGCAACAGCCCATGGCCGCAAGCTTCTGGATCAGGACTTTGTGCATCTGTAACAGTATGATGGGGAGAGAGCTGGGAGCCTCTGGGGTCTGAGGCAGGGGAGGACAGGGCTAAGGAGCGCTGGGGTCCTCTTTATCTGAAGATGACGTGGGCCACTGTCCCAGAGGGAGCTGACAACTGGGCTCCATGGAACCCCATGGAGAAAAGTCTTGAGTAGTAGATCCCAGGCTGTCCTGGAGGTGAGGAAGGGGTGGTCCTGAAGAGACTCAGGGGACTTCCTGTTGCTGACAACCCTCACGCCCTTGGGGAGTCCACTGTGAAGCTGCAGGAGGAACATATCCCTAAAAGTCTTGAGAGGGGTTGGAGAGATGCCTCAGAGGTTAAGAAGCTTTCTTGCTTCTTTTCCAGAGCAGTTTACATCACCTGTAACCAGTTTCAGGGGTGGGTACCCTCTTCTGGCCTCCAAGGGTCCTTGGAAGGAACTGACTCCAGGTTGTCCTAAGACCTCCACATGTATGCCATAGTACACACACACACACACACACACACACACACACACACACAGAGAGAGAGAGAGAGAGAGAGAGAGAGAGAGAGAGAGAGAGAGAAATAAATCTTAAATATATGTACATATAATGAGACCCAGGCCTTAGTTAGACTCCGTTTTACTGTGAACCTACTGTGTGACATTTTTTTTCCCTTCTCTGGGCATAGTTCACTTAGCTAGCAGAGACTTTTCTGAGGGCTAGCTGTGTGTCAGCACCATCCCCCACACTGGGTTGTCCTGGAGACAAGGTGACTGGGGATGTCAGGGCCTGGCTCCTGCATCTGGACATTCGTGGTGGTCACTTGTGCATTGCTCTTTTTTGGATGCAGTATGCTGGGAGAGCTTAGTGGGTGTGCAGAGAGGCAGGAGCTGGAGTCTGTGTACCAGGGTTGGTGTGTGCTGATGCTCTACAGTTAGACAAGGCAGCCCGCAAGGTCATAGGAGGCTGAAGTCCCATGCTGAGGGACAGGCTGTAAAGTCATGGTGCCCTGGAGAGCCAGCTCCTGTTAGGGGCTGGATTGTGTTCCTCCCAGTTCCTGTACTGAAATCTTAACCTGTTTCTCTTTCTTTTGGAAACAAAGTTGTCCCAGATGTAAGTAGGGAAGGGAGTCACGTTCAGGTATGGTGGATTCAATACAATGTGTGTCCCCAGGAAAAGAGATTTGGACAGACAGGAACAAGAGCAGCATAGAGGTAAAGGTCAAGGTGATGGAGTGGCACATACCCGGGATTCCAGGACTACCTGTAGTTCAAGGCCAGTTTGTACTACACAGTGAGACCCTGCCTTAAAAACCCAGCACCGCCCTCCTTCCCCCCAACAAAGACAAAGGTGATGCTTCTCCAAGCCCAGCGACCCTGAGGGTGCCAGCAACCTCCCAAATGACAGAAGCGCAGTGACCCTGAGGGTGCCAGCAACCTCCCAAATGACAGATTGAGGCTTAAAGCAGACTTACCATGCCCGGAGAAGCTACAAGGATGACACCTTGATCCTGGGTTTTTGGACTCCAGAACTGTCACAATAAAGTGATGAGCATGTTTGAGTGTGTGTCTGTGTGTGATGTCTGTGTCTCTGTGTGTGACTGTCTCTGTCTGTGTGTCAGTATGTGTGGTATGTGCATGTCAGTATGTGTGTCTGTGTGTCTGTATGTGTCAGTGTGGTGTGGGTCTCTGTGTGTGTATGTATACATGTGTGCTGAGGCATGCATATATGTAGGCCTGTGTTGGATGTCTTCCCAATCTCTATCAGTTTACCTTTTAGACAGGATCTCTCACAGAACCCAGTGCCAGGGTTCGTAACACATGTGACCGTGAGCTGCTTTTTATTGTAGGCTACTAGGGATCTGAACTCAGGTCCTTACACTTGCAGACAGACAGGTACCTTCTCTTCTGTCCTTGCTTTTTCTTTCTCATGGCAAAGTCTCACTCTGTAGTGCAGGCTGGTCTGGACCTCAAGACTATCCTACCTCAGCCTCCCAAGTGTCCGGAATCCAGGCATGAACCCCTGTTCCTGTCAACACAACGATCTCTGTTTCTGAAGCTCCCTCTGTGGCTCTCGTTAAGACCACAGCCCATTCGCCATAGGGTGTTAGCGGCTCCTCCAACTCGAGTCTCGAGATCTGTCCACCAACCTGCTCACCCATCATGCTACATGTGGTGAATGGATACTGTTAACTACCAAAGGCTGAGCCCAGAGGCCAAGATGGCTTGTCTAGGAACCAAGGAAGGGATAGCAGAGTGTGTCACTGTTCAGACACTATGGACTCAGACTGCCTGTGATTTAGTTTCGGCCCATCCGATTACTAACCGCCTGGCTTTGAACCCATGATCAACCTCTCCTTGTCTCAGCTTTTTCCTCACTTGGACAAGGAAGAGCTTAGGTTATTAGATGAGCTAGCTTTTGCAGATCTTGGGCTGGTGCCTGCTGTCCACAGTACTGCACAAGCATTTTTAGAAGTGTGTCCACAGGACAGACGTGCAAGACCTTCTGGGTGGTCTGGGATGTTATGCTTGTTACCTAATGTCAGGACCAGAGAGAAGATGAACAACAGTGCTTTCCCAGCCCTGGTCCAGGGCCATCCTCCTGCCTCAGCCTCCCCAATGCTAGGTGGATAGGTTGATGCTGGGGGTTGGGTGCTCTGAGATTACCAGTGCCAGCTCCTTCATGGTACTCAATGACCCTGGAAGTGTATACAGCAGATGGGATAGTCAGACCACACGGCCTCAGTTGCTCCCTAGAGGCCCAGCGCCACAATCCCTACAGCCCTGGACAGGCACTCCAGGGCACCGTAGAATGGGGGTGAATCCAGAGTATGTACACGCGTACAGACAGCTTCTCTTTCTCACTAGCTCCAAGGAGTGTCTAGCCATGCCTCATGCCCATTGGGACCCAGAGACCTGGGATCCTGGCCACATCCTTTGTTACCATCTTGTGTCAGGTGAGGAGACTGAGGCCTGGGGTGGGGGCAGGAAGTTTCAAAGCTTTGCAGGGAAGGGACAAAATGTCCTCTTTCAGTCGGACTTTCTGCTTTAATGGTCAGGAAATGTGTCAATATTTGCTCATGGGCACTGACTGCTGCCCCGCCGCCCTCAGTCAACACCTCCAGAGCCTGCTTGGTTTCTCCATCTGTGAGGCTATGGTTGTGTCTGAGCTCTGTCTGCTCTCTACAAGGGAGGTCTTCGTAGGCTCTGGCTATAATAAGTGGACAAACACAACCTGACTTATTGTGGGCAGTGGCACGGGTGTTCTTGGCCATAGGCAATCGGAGAACCTCAGATCATTCACTTCCTAGCTCAGATTGCCTGTGAGCCAGCCTCGGGCTCTGGTGTAGCCTCGGTTTCCTCATTCCTGAAGTGCACCTCACAATCCCATCTGATAGGACTATCATGGGACAGCAAGGTGACCCAATGATTCCTGCTCAGGTCAGCCCAGTGCTTTCTGTGTCCGCCAGAGGGCGTCGCTGGACCTCAGAACACCAGCTCCTCCTCCTCGCTCAGATTCGGCTTTTTTCGGCCACAATCAGATCCCACCCGGTTGGACCCGACTCTGTTCGTTTAGGCTCGGAAAAAAATCGTCTCTGTTCGGCTCTACTCGGCCGTACTCGGCTGGATTCAACTCTGTTCGGCTTTGCTCGGCTGGACTAGACTCTGGCTCTTTTCGGATATGCTCGGCTCTTCTCCTTACCAGGCTCCCACGAGGTGGGCCCTGGAACCCTGCCCACTTTGTGGAGTGCTGCTGAGGTTTGGAGGAATAAACTCCGCTCCCCAGCCAGGCTTGGACTGCCTGCCGGGGTTCTGGTACTGGGCGCCAGACCGCACGCTGGCTCCTTCCAGAAGATGGCGCCCTCCTACTCATCTGTGGAGACCTTACCTCGGTAGTGACCTTGAACTCCAACTATGAATTACCAGTCACAATTTACGCACGGCTCACTTCTGGCGTCAGCAAGTCTTTGTCTTGCCTCCAGGGAGAAAGGGCGGGAGTGAGTGGAGAAACAAACACACTGTAGGACTCTGGCCTTAGACCTGGTTCTGGCTTTTTGTGTCCCGGTATACATTTGCTGGCAGAGGTTTTGAAAGAGAATAGAAGGTATCATGGGCCTCAGGGTACCTACTGGTGGGTGTGCGGAGAAAAGTAGGTGCGCACCTCAGCACACAGGGCTTAATCAAAGTAGCAAGGTACCCTTTGGCTGGCTATTCCCAGACATTCATACATTCCCGGACTCTTCTAGATCATCTGGCCCAGGGTCATTAAGACCCGGACAAATGTCAGGCAGTCGCAGTGTGCACCTTTAATCCCAGTGCTGGGGAAGCAGAGGCGGGCAGATCTCTGTGATTTCGAGGCAAGCCTGGTCTAGAGAGTGAGTTCCAGGACAGCCAGTATTACACAGAGAAACTTTGTCTTACCCCAACCCTGACCCCCACCCCAAAGACTCAGGGAAGTAGGGAAATTTACCCAATGTCATGAAGCTAGAAGAATATGGAACAGAGCCATAATCTATTACTCCAGGACTGGGCGCCTTGTCTCAAATCTACCAGATGTGTCCGGGACTTCCTCATGGTGGTCAGTGGCTGGAGCCTCCTGGTTTGTTAGGGTGGAGGGAGCAGCCTGGCCCTGCAGGTGGGGTGTGGAGTGGGGTGCACAGTGCTAGGTACACAGTCAGCCTTCTGCACAACTGTGTGCCCTGCGCCTGCTTCTCCTTGGTCCATCCAACTTCCCAGCTTTCTACACCAGAGATTTGAAACTGTCTGGTGCTGGTCCCACCCCTGGGGGCTGCTGACTCAGCCCTTTGCTCTGGTGGCTGTAGCTTGAAGCGGGTAGCCTCTGTAGGCCTGGAACTGTGCCCCAGGAATGCTGCTCAGGCAGGGCCACACAAAGCCAGGCCAGTGTGGGCCTGGTGGTGGCCCCTATAATCTATCTTCCCTCTACCTGTTTTCTTCTGCCTCCCCCCTCAAGTATTCCTGATTGGACCAGAGGACTCCATGTCATTTTGAGAGGCAACACCAGACCAGAGGAATCTGGCATCCTCCCAACTTGGATTTCGCTCTGCTATGTGACCTTGTACCAAAGGCTTGATCTCCATGGACCACAATGTCCCTGATTAAGGGGTGGGATTAGATCATCTCTGAGGCCCATTCCAGCCCTGATACTGCTGTTGGATTGTCTGCCTAATTACCCAGGAAGCCTGAGCCAAGAGACAGCCCTGTCAAGGACCCTAAGGATCAGGGCTGGTGTACTTTTTATTTTTCTATTTTTTTATTTTTTAGCTGTCAGTGGGGCCAGGAAGCCCCAGATCTAAATCTATCCCATAAGCAGTAGACTGGAGAGCAGTACCACTGCCAAGACCCTCTAACTGCTAACCTGCTAACACTCCCAGGCCTGGAGAGAGGCTGGGGGTGGGGGTGGGTATAATAAATCTAAATACCTTTGAGGACCAAGGCTCCCAGAGAGGTGAAGCCTAGCTCAGGCAGGAAGTATTCAGCAAAACTGAAATAACAGGTCACCAAGGGTGAGGGACATTTGACAGGACCTGCACAGGGTTTCTGACCCCCCCCCCCCAGGAAACCAGGGCTAGGAGCCAGGGTGGTGGTCTTTGCTAAACATTCCCCAGTTTGCCCAAGAGGAAACTGAGGCAGGGCTCTGCCTAGACCCAGGGCACACCGGCTGCCTCCTCCAGCTCCACCATGAACGTCTTGGGGGTTACTTCTGAGAGGGAGCTGGCTTTAAGAGACCAAAGGTTGATTCAATGAAGGCTGTATTTCAGGTAGGGGAAGAGGGAATGAAGCCCCTCTTCATTCTTACGTACTAGGGGCAGAATCCTAGACCACCTCGGGTAGGAGAGGCAATGCTTGGCCATGTTGCTGGATATTAGGACCAGGATTTATCCTATGGAGGATGGGTGCCAGTGGCTCAGTGGGTGCCACTCTGTCTCTGTAGCTCTTGGCAGATGGCTCTTGGGTTCAGACTAGATCCAGGCTGCAGAGTTCCTAGCGCTGCCTCCGTTTTCCAGAGTAAAGCAGAGCCCTGCCCCCTTTCCTGCAGCCTCCAATTTCCAGGCCAAGTATTTCTAGACTCCTGATGCTCATCCTGTCTAACTCCTAGGGCATTTGACTCAAACAGGTTCCCATAGCTGAGCCTGGATCCAGATGCTCACGGATGTTAATGATCCAAGCCTCCCAGTATCTCTGAGGCAGAGCCCCAGGCTGGAGAGGCGGGAGCAGGAGGAGGGGACTGGGAAGCCAGCTCAGCGTGCTCCCTCCTCCCTCTCTCCATTCCTCCGCCCTCCTAGCTCAGTCGTAGGCCTAGGGGTCGGGCCTGCAACAAGTTATCATCACAGACATGGGCCAAGGAGCCAGAGGCCGTCCGGGGTCTGTGAGTTGAGCTTGAAACAGCAGGATGAGGGTGAGTGGCTGGTGGCCTCTCTTCTTCTGTCTGGGATCGGGGTCAGAGTCATAATCTGAGATTCCTGTGTTCCCCTCTTTCTGGCAAGCACATAGCTCTTTCCCTCTGGCCTAGCCAGCTCATTGGAAGATCGCCTGGTCGCTGCACCTCTGGCCACCCTGCACGGCTCCTGGGGTTTACCTGCCCCTCCCTGCAGGGACTTCCTCCCCACCCCCAGCCACTAAGCCCCGCCCCACCCATCTGGATGATAACAATGGTAGCCCGGCCAGTCATCAAATAGGCTCTGGCTTTTTAGGTGAGGTAGTGGGGATCGGCAAGAGCCCTCTATGGTTGGTGTGATCCCTCACACTTAGTCCTACCCGGCTCCCCTCCCAGGACCCAGCCAGGGCTCCCAGCTGCAGTTAGTACTGTCTAAGGAGAGGGCCCTGCTTCCTGCTTCCTGTCCCTAAGCTTCAGTTCTGTGTCTCTGTGACTCCCAAGGGACCAGACAGATAGGAAACAAAAATGTCTCCAAACCACGCTGGGGTGGGGGACAGTGGGGGGGAGTTCTATACAGCCATAGACTCTATGGTGAGGTCTATACAGGAAGAGGAAGGAATGGGTCCTTTGAAGTCTTTGACAAGCTGGGCAGTTTCCCAAAGTGTAAGTCGCCCATATTGCCTGGCAAGGAAGACATGTTGGCATCTTGTGTGAATGAAAGGGGCTAAGCTGCAATCACTAGGTCACATGTTTGTGAGTTATTCGGAGTTCCCCCACATAGTTGTACAGAGCACAACTATGGCCAGAATAAAGTGTGGTGTGTGTGCGCGCACATGTGTGTGTGTGTGTGTGTGTGTGTGTGTATTCTCAGGGAAGGCGGCGGTTGTTGCTACCTGTAGTTGAGACTAGGTCTCTGGAGTTGGTCTCTGAGGGGTTTCCCTGCCTGTGGAGCAGAACCAGCAGACCCCAGCAGTATGGACAGGATCATTCCAGAAGAACCTCCCGTTGTCACCCCGGTCTCTAGAGAGAAGGCCCAGTGCTTCTGTCCCTTTAATACATTGTCCCTCTTCATAGCCTCTCAAGAAGTAATCGTTTTACCTCCTCAGCCTGTATTAACCACAGAAAAATATTTTTGAATTTGTACTAAATGTTAAAGAGGAACAAAAAGGAAATAAACAAAGAGACGCCAGAGGTGTAAAAACCAGTCTGGTTTCAATAGCAGTTTCTGATCTGTGATAATCGGGTGGCGTCAGCCCCTGAGCCTGTCACCACCTCAAAGGCCCACTGCAGGCTTCCTGCCCACTGGTCCAGGCTCCCCGGTGTCCGGCCTACTTCCTGCCTCACTCTGAAAACTCTAGACCGCTTCATGTTCAAAGCCCAAGCTGGAACAGTACCATTTCTGATACCTTTCAATGTCCTTTCTGATCACCTCCTTAATATCAGTTTACCACCTCAGTGGCTGATTGGTAGGCCTGTTATGATTGATACAACTGCCTTTGAATCACTTGACTTCTGGGCAAGAGTGGGATGTTGACTGCACAAAGATGCCAGAAGGGTGAACCCAGGTAATAAGCCTTATGCTGTTCTCTGGCTTGCTCTTCAAGAGGGAGACCTCCTGCTTCTGCACAGAAGTGGCCTGCAGGATCCACAATCCCTTGGTCTCAGGGACCCTAGCTCCTGTCACCTCTTATGGTGCTTGCAAGAGGTGGTGGGAGCCCAGGCCAGCAAACAGTCTTCAGTGGGGAGGGCCAAAGAAACATTCTCCATCTCCTTGGTTAGCCATGTGAACATCTGACATCTTCCTTGGTGCCCCAGTGAAGGCCTGGGAGCCTGGTTTGTGCCATCTGAGGGTCTCCACGGGGCCTTCCTCCTTCCCAGACTGTGTGGCAATGGCCACAGTAGACAGACACCAAGAGGCCCCATGGCCAGTCTAGTGCCCCACCCCAGGCTTGCTTCCCAGGTGGCCCCAGACTTGTCTGTTGCCAGAAGTCCTACTCTGCTCCCCTAACACTGAGTCTGCCATGGCTACAGGACAGTGTTATCCCTGGGCATTGACATACCAGATATGCTGAGACAAACGTATCTGTCTCTCCTTCCAGGTCATCATGGGAACAGCCAACCTGAGGTCCCTCTGGGCAATATTCCTGCTTCCTCTTGTGTTTGGGGTCCCCACAGAGGAGCCTACCTTTGGGGAATCTGTGGCCTCCCATCTCCCCAAAGGCTGTCAACGATGCTGTGACCCTGAGGACCCGCTGTCCTCTGCCGACACGGTCCATGCCTCTGTTCCCCCCTATATCCTGCCTGAGGTCAGGCCGTACATCAACATTACCATCCTGAAGGGTGAGTTCCCACACTGGATAAGGTATGGGTGGAATTGGGAGGGAGGGAAGGAGGGAGGGACAAAAGAAAGCAGGGCAGGCCTTGCCTAGGCCCTGTCTGCCTATGCATGGCACCTAGGGTGTGCAAGGAGCTAAGGAATCATTGATGGGCCGAGAACAGATTTCCCTGGTTAACATAGCAGGTGGTGGGAAAGGCCCTGAGATTTAATGATATGGGCAGAGGGTATTGGGGTGAAGTGTGGGGCACAGTCAACAGAGCGAGCACAGCAGGCACACAGGGCTCCTGGGAAGGTGATGTAAGCTTACGTTCATGAGGTAAGGGGCTTCCCAGCAGGGGTGTGAAAAGAGATGTCACATGTCACAGGGCCGCCAGCCACTACCAGGATATAGATTTCTCTCCCTGGGGTCAGAGAGAGGACTGGGCCCCATAGGTTTCATGTGGTGCACACAGGGACAGAGGTTGAAGTGCAGTGTCTTGGGGGAGCTCCTTGATGTATAGCACCAGATGGGATGGATGTCCCACCACTGCAAGGGGACCCAGGACTGCCACGGCCACACCCCTGACATCCTGGCTCCATCTTTGCTCACCATGTCCCCACCCAATGTGAGGACATAACTTAGTGTCCAGTAGAAGAGGGGCTCTCCTGGGGTCACCTCGATGTCAGAGACAGAGCAGGCCACTCCCCTCTGATAGCCAGGCCAAACCTGGGACTCCAGCACACTCTAATTGTCTGGGTGACAATACTTCATGGCCTTGCTCCGTGCAACTTCAGGCAGCTCAGCTTCTGGAGGTGGAAAGGCCCAGGCCTGGATGCCCTTCCTGTGGCTATCCATCCCATGCCCTGTGTTGCCCTGGACTAGGCTGTCAAAAGTGGATAGTTCCCTGTAGCACAAGGGGCACTGGGTCTAAGCACCTTGCCTT
This sequence comes from Grammomys surdaster, assembly GCF_004785775.1. Lineage (NCBI taxonomy): Eukaryota > Metazoa > Chordata > Mammalia > Rodentia > Muridae > Grammomys > Grammomys surdaster. The sequence goes on along the minus strand of NW_021619445.1, from coordinate 178,803 downwards.
GTGGGTCAAGATGGCCTCTTTCTAAACCTCCTGCTAGCTTGTGTGTAGAAGAAAAACAGTCCTCTCCTCAGAACCACCTCAGCCTTAGGCTGGGCAGAGCGGGTGCTCAAGGGCTCTGTATCCAGTGAGGTTCTTTCTCCCAGGACATATGGAGCCAGCCTACAGCCACGGACATGCCCACTCCACTTTCCTTTGGTCTGTCTTCACAGACCTGTGCCCCCTCCCTCGTTTTCTCTCCACCATCCACTGACCTCACCGCTAAGGTCAAGGAGACCCGAAGAAGTATACCTCACCAGGGAAATATGTGCAGTCAGGTCTCTTCAGTACACACTAGGTGTGTTTGGTGGGGTTGGGGTGGGCAGTGTCATGTCCGTGCTCGAATTCAACCTGCAGCTGGGAAAGTGACTAGGTTGGAGATCACCAATTCCAGGGAGGGTGGAGATGGACTGGGCCACGCCTGATGTCCTGTCCTCTCCTAGCCAAGAAGGACTCATATGTAACCTTGAAGTTGGCATTGCCTTTTATGATACACCCTAAAGACCCAAAACCCAAAGGCAGTTTCTTTTCTAACCAGAAGTACAAAACATGTCTTACCTTACCCCATCTCCTGGCTGTCCTAGGTGGGTCAGCCTCCCAGAAGCTTGCCATGTTCTTCTTGCTAGGAAGGGGACCCGGGTTGAGCTGGATAGGACATACTTTAAGGCCTTGGAAATAGCCTCGGTTTCACCTCTGCAGAGGGAGGTATGGGGTGGTAATGCCCAGCATGCAGTGTGGTGCTTAATAAATACCAGCATCTTTTCTGGACCCTGGCAAGGGCAGAAGCTTCCAGAAAGGAGTACTTACTTAGCACAGGGATGGGTACCATCCTGACTTCTCCCCTCCATGTCCTCACAGGTGACAAAGGGGACAGAGGCCCTTCAGGAACACCAGGGAAGCCAGGCAAGAATGGTACCCGAGGGGACCGTGGCTCTCAGGGTATCAAAGGTGACAAGGGGCAGGCAGGTAGCCCTGGCAGCTCATGCCAGACGCATTACTCAGCCTTCTCTGTGGGCCGCAAGACAGGCTTGCACAGCAGCGAGCACTTCCTCCCAGTGCTGTTCGACAGGGTCTTCGTGAACACCGATGGCCACTTTGACATGGCCACTGGCCGCTTCGTGGCTCCCCTGCGCGGCCTCTACTTCTTCAGCCTCAATGTGCACAGCTGGAATTACAAGGAGACCTACGTGCATATCGTCCACAATGAGCAGGCGGTGGTGATTCTGTACGCACAGCCCAGTGAGCGCAGCATCATGCAGAGTCAGAGCGTGATGCTGCCGCTGGTGCCGGGTGACTTCGTGTGGGTGCGTCTCTTCAAGCGGGAGCGGGAGAATGGCATCTACAGTGATGACGTGGACACGTACATCACCTTCAGCGGCCACCTGATCAAGGCAGAGGATGACTGAGCCCCGGCCCGCCTTAACAGCTGGGTAGCTGGTGGGTGGACTGGTGGCTAGGGCAGGTCCCGTAGGTCTCAGGGCTGGGTCTGCTGCCCTTCATTCCTTCTCTCCACCTCTCTTCTTCGTTTTCCGATACTTTTGGGCTTACGTATTCCAGACTTTGCCAGGCTCTCCTGACACTCCACTGTGCTACTTGTCCATGGGGACTCTATTATCCGATAATTCTGGCTTCATATTTGGGGTAGACCCAGGAGTCTGCATTTCTAGTGATTTCCTCTGTAACATTGTGGCTATAGGTCTATGGATCACACTTGAGGAACTGTGCTTTCTAGAATGTTCCCAGCATTCTAGGGAACACTCTAGAATTGCACCCCCCCCAGACTATAGCATTCTTCCCGTATCCCCTGGCTTTCTCCTTCCCCGTCCTCCCCCACCTCTGACCTTTCCCCTCCTCCCTCTTTCCAGCCACTGTCCACTTGTGCATTCATCTAATGCTGAACGTTCACTTGGTCTCAGGCCTTAGGAAGGCCCAGACGTGGGTGCTAAGACACAAGCACATACTGGCTGCTCCTCTAGACTGGGTCCGCGGGCACTGTGGGCCCTGCTCCTGTGTGCCACAGGTCCTGGAGATGGGGCTGATGTCCCTTTCACAGTCTCCATGTTCTTGCCCAGTGCCCAGCGTTAACATAAATATTATAGGTATAGTCTTAGCTTAGAGGAGACCTAGGGGTTTAGACACACCTGGGATGAAGGGGCATCTGGGAATCAGAGCCCGCTCTCTTCCCTGACCTTTGAAGACCCCTCCTTTCTGCCTCCTTTCCCCGTTCTCCATGACTTTAGCCATGGTTAGACCATGTACTAGTGCTCTCTGGTCCTTCTGGCTCCTCAGAGGCCCAGGCTCACACTGGGTTTATGAAGGTGCTTAAGCCCCCGTCCCCCTGGAGGTGGCTCCATTTCACAGCTTCTCCTGCCTGCAGTACCCTTGCAGACATTGTGGGCAGGACAGGCAGGACAGGGGTGGCAGGTTTCAGCCCAAAGCAGGTCTGGGGACTGAAGCCAGTGACATTCAGGTTACCCGGGGGCCTTCTCTGAGCCATGCTGCCAAGACAGACCCTGGGGGAGGTTGTGGAAAAGCAAGGGACACCAAGACCCCCATGTCTTTCCCAGGCTGTGTGGCCTGGTGGCCCTCCAACCTTCCTCTCTTCCACTGTAGCCTGTCCAAGCTTCTCAGGGGAAGGTGGCCTCCGTCCATTGGTGCTTCTGCAGATCCAGGGCAGAGCTGGCCCTGGGAGGGCATCTCTGGTGCTAACAGCCGAGGGAGCTGTGGCAGGGTGACAGAGGCAAGGCCTGCCATGTGCTGTGAAGGCTGGTTCTACAAAACCACCCTCAGCCTGACTGTCCTTGCCTGCTTGGCCAGTGTGAATAAAGATATTGGATTCTCTTGGCAATTCAGCCTGATACATTTGTCCTACGGCCATCTCCTGCCTTGGAAGATAGCCACTTTGTCCTGCCCACCAGTCATTCAAAGCCAGAGTCCCAGAGTCTCACTGAGAGTCAGCTAAAATCTATCTGGGTAAGTCCCCACGTCCCTGAGCCTTAATTTCACTGCCTGCAAAGTGGAGCTGACAATGGTTTGCCTCACAGCGGTGCGGGCATGGAGGCTTCAGGATTATATGGCATGTCGCCCGGCAGGTACCATGTCTTCTCTTGGGCAACATCTATTGGTCTACAGTGTACCTCTATGCAGCAGAAGCATGGTGGTGATTTCCCTCAGAGAACATTCCAGAAACTCATGTTCCAGCTGGGTACTCCAAAGTGCCTCACCAACTGTATTAGCTACTGTCTTGTTACTGGACAAACGCAACTCAGGGCAGAAAGGGTTCATTTTGGCTTGAGGGTACGTCTACCATGGGCGTGGATGACATGGCAACCAGGTTGTGAGGCACTGGTCAGATCTCATCTGCTGTCAGGAGGCAGAGAGATGAATATTGGTGGTCAGCTTGTTTTCTCTCTCCCTTTTATTCTGACCTGGACCCTGACCACTGAATGGCACCTCTACCTTCACTGACCTAGCCTAGAAACAGCTTCATAGACATGCCCAGACACTCATCTTAGGTGATGTCTTAGGTAAGTCTAGATCCTGTCAAGTTGACAATATTCACCACATACCAACCACAGAACCTCACTTGTGCAAGGTACCGCAGAGTCCCGTACCACTGTCTCATAAGACACAGAAAGAAAATACTCATCCTGCCTTCCTGAGAATGGTCTGTTGGGGGTGGCCATATTGACCAGCACAGTCCCTTGCCTATAATGTTAAGCTGGCCCCTGCCTCCACTCTCTGTCTGCTGCTGCGGGTGGGAGAGCAGGAGTTTGTGCCCTGCTGTGTAGCCATCCCTATTTGGTGGCTCTCTGTGTCCCAAGTGGAAGATGAACATATCTTTTGCACCTGCTTGGGCTCCAAGCCCATTCAGTGGCAGAGTGGGCTCTGTGTCCTTGGGGCCCATTGAGGGCTCTGAAGAGAGGCGACCCATTTGTACCTGTACAATAGCCTCACAGTGTGCTCAGGCCAAGCTCTTGCTTGTTAACTAGGCTCTAACACAAAGCAGACCCAGATCTGCTGTCTAGCGGTCAGTGGAATTTGTGATCAGCTAGTTAGCTGCCTGACGCTCTGAGAACTTCGTGCCAGGCACCTGCAGAATTTGCACACGAATGTTCCCACCAAAGTCATAGGCATTCCAGCACCTACCTCTCCCTCCTGTCACACTACTGTACACACTTCCTCCCAGCCTCAGTTCAGAGGCAGCCATAGATTGCCTCTGACAATATTCACACTCAGTGTTCTGACTCAGTGGCATAGTCCCAGTGGGTATAGGAATCCTAGATCTTGGTGACAGGGACTTTCCAAACAAGCAAAACATAGTAGAGCTTGGGCAGGGGCTTCATAAAATTGGAGGCCATCAAGGCAGGGTTGCAGAGAGAAGATCTCTGTAAAGTAGAAAGAGCTGGGCATGGTGGCTTATGCCGTTAACCCCAGTGCTCTGCAAAGGCAGGGAAATCTCTGTGGTTGAAGGCTAGCCTGGTCTATATAGAGTTGAAGGCTAGTCAGGGTTATATAGATACTGTCTCAATGAGATAAACTGAAAGCAGAGAGAGACGGACAGAGAGGCAGTAAACAGAATGGAGTTGGACAAAGGAGAGATGCCATGTGTGTAGCTTAGTCTGGGGTTGACCTTGGGCTGGGGCCTTTTAGAGGCAGCTTACTGGGGCCAGGTGGTACAGACAGATCCAGAGCAGAGGGAGGAGGCTTGCATTGTGGTCCAGGGCAGACATGAGCACCAGAAATTGGGAGGATGCCACACACCATGAGGACAGCAAGTTCTTACTGGACTTTTGAAGGAGGTGAGAGATTTGGATGCTGAGAGTGGTAAACAGGCTGGTGCTGGCCTAGCCAAGACAAAGATCCTGCCCATCCGCCTCATCTATTCCTAAAGACGCGTCTAAGAGACCTGGTGGCTTTCTGTTCTGCCTTTGCTCAAGGCGGTCTCTTGTTTAGCTGGAGGGATGGAGGATGCTGGGTAATTTAACTGTTTTGGACCCCTCACTGTCTCTCTAATATCTGACCCCAAATTTTCTTTTTTACCCTACTGAGAACTTTAATTCAAAGTATACATGAGAATGACAGCAGAATCCCACTTCAGAACTTACAAGGCCTCGCAGTGGTGCAGAAACTTGACATGAGGGATAATTGTTCCAAAAAATGTGAAGTATGCATGAGTAGTCTGAGAGAAATGGTGAGCTTGGGTCCCAGCTCCTGTGGGCTCTGCAGGCAGGCTGAGGGTCTCTGAGTGGGACTACTTCCCCTTCAGACCCACTTTGTCAGGGACCATCACCTCACTGTTCCCTGTCATGGGCCCTGGGCTGTTTCTTCCCACTGTGTGAGCCTTGGCTTCACTCCCACAGTGTCCATACAATAGTGTGTGTATGTGTGTGTGTGTGTGTGTCTTTCTATATGTATCTTTCTATGTGTATCTTTCTGTGTGTGTCTATGTGTGTGCTCGCATCTGTGTGTTTAGGGGAGGAGCGACACAGCTCTGGCTGAAGAGCATTTGCCTGTTGGATGACTTGTTTGGCTGAATCTCCTCCCTTGCACTGCAGGAGCCCGTGCTGCCACGTGTACAGGGCAGGGAGAGCCGGAGACACTCACCAGGAACAGAAGCAGATGGCAAGGACATTATGGGTGGGGCACACAGAGGGAGCCAGAGAGGAAAGAGGGATTTCCAGGACAAGAGTCAAGAGTTCACAGGGCTGGGCAGGGAGGCAGGAAGGCCTTAGGTGGAGACCACAGTCACACTGAGGAAGCGCCTGACCCTCAGGCTGGTCGGAGGCAGGATGAGGTGAGAACAGATACAGTCCCCATGTGCCTGAAGGTGGCTGACCTTTTCCCAAGGACTGCTCATCACCAGTCCAGGGAAAGAACTGACAGCACAGATTCTCACATCGATGGAACAAGGCTGTTTTCCTCTGACTAACCTTCATTTTCCGGACAGCTTTTATCGCTGAAATTGAGGAACTTGACGGGTTGTTTATGTTGTCAAACTGTCTTCTCGACTGCCTCTCCCTGGCCCCGCAAGCAGCAGTTTAGTGGCTCAGTGTCCCATTGTCACCAGTTAGGACTGTCCTTACGTTTCTCAGTGTCCTACAAATATCTGCTCCAGGCTGTAGTCACTCCCCCACCCATCATACAGCTGAGCATGGCTTCTGGTCAAACCTAGGTCTTCCCTGTATACACGCCTATTCTTGGAAGGCAGTCTGAACCAGTCCTCACCAGCCAGGGACACTGTGCTGCTATTACCTTCCTATGTTTCCAGCTGCCTCCTCCTTGGGGCCTTGGGCAGAAAGAGGGATTCTGCCTCTGTGGCTAAGAAGCAAGTCACGTGTATGTGTGCATGCAAACATGAATGCATGCATGTGTACATGTGTGTGTGTGTGTGTGTGTGTGTGCATGTGTGTGTGACTGCGTGTTCTCTGTGAACCCCCACCAGGCTCAACGTGAGCAAAGAGGACAGGATCACCTTGGCAGGAGCCTCCATTGGCATGTCCTGCTTCCCCTCTGCCCCACCTCAGGGTATATAGAGCTCACCGAAGTGCGTGTGTGTGTGTCTGTGTGTGTGTGTTTGTGCGTTGTATGTTGTGGGGACCTTGTGAGGGTGCTTATTGCCTCTTCCCCTTTAAGCCTTGGGCCCAGCTTGAACTAAAATCTGAGCATGAGCGAAGACCTCCCTTTCCTCTGCTTTTTGCTGTGAACCCCTGTGTTTATTGGGGTACAGCAAGCCCAGAACAAAGCAGAGAAAACCAAAATAACCTTGAATTGAGGGACAGGGCAGCTCCAGGGCCACACCAAGGGTCAGGTGTCATCCCCTGTGTGCCTCTCATGACAACTTTTGTGCCAGGGAAAGAAGAGGTGAAAATGGAGCCCCAGCAGCTCTTCAATCTGTCATTGGCTAGGACTGGTCACATGACCCAACACACCCTCAGTGAAAGAGACTAGGATTATAGACAGGATTTATGTCCAAACCCCAAGAGGCTTGGATGCTCATTCCCAACAAAATCAGTCTCACCAAGAGAGATGCTATCCCGAGTTTAGCTTTAAATAGCAGTAATGCCCCAGCTTCAAAGTAGTCCCTGACATTTCCCAGCAGTGCAGTTAATGCCCCCCCACACACTCACACACACTCACACACACTCACACACTCTCACACACACACTCACACACACTCACATACACACACAGTCACACACACTCACACATACACACTCTCACACACTCACACACACTCACACACACTCACACACACTCACACATACACTCACACACACTCACATACATTCACATACACACATACAGTCACACATACAGTCACACACACTCACACATACACACTCTCACACACTCATACACTCTCACACTCACACATACACATACACTCTCTCATACTCACACACACACACACACACTCACATACACACATACTCACACACACAGTCACACATACAGTCACACACACTCACACATACACACTCTCACACACACTCTCTCTCTCACACACACACACTCACACACTCACATACTCACACACTCTCTCATACTCACACACATACACACACACTCACATACACACATACTCACACACAGTCACACATACAGTCACACACACTCACACATACACACATTCACACACACTCACACACACTCTCTCATACTCACATACTCACACACACACTCACATACACACATACACACACACTCACACACACACACTCTCATACTCACACACACACATTCAGATACACACACACACATTCACATACACACTAACATACACACACACTCACATACACTCACACAGTCACACACTCATACACTCGCATACACTCACACACTCAAACACACTCACATACACATACTCACACACACTCACACACACACACACTCACCTCTGGTTAAGATGGTTGTTGAGACTCTGCCCCCGTTTAAGCCTGAGCACTTAATAGCATCTCCTGAGCTCTCTGTGCCTCAGTTTCTCCATCTGTACAATAGGATATATACAGGAACTATTGCAGGTGTTAAAGTCAAGCGAAGAGCCTGGGAGACCCTCTGTGGAACTTTATTCTGAGGCTCATGTGTCATCATAGTGATTTTACAGAGGAAGCCACCATGAAGCCACAGACTGTTCTCTTCCCTCCAGGCTGCCCACTGACTTTGCAGCCACAGTCTACACCTGGCAGAGAGTCCCACTGTGATGTCACAGGGCCCAGAAGTGTGCAAAACACAAGGTATTTCCTCTGGTGGCCTCCGGTCTGCAGTGGGAAGACGCTACGTAGGTCCCTGCAGCAGCCTTCATGGGCAAACAAGAGATACAAGTAAAAGCTTTATGCAGAGGGCTGGCAGACAGGCACAGGAAACAGCAGATTACTTCCAGGGCATTCGGGGTCAAGACAGGGAGGAGGGAGTCGGAAGGACCCTGCAGACCTGGAGGAGTATGGTTGGCAGCTGTTAGGGTTTGAATCTGAGCCAGCTCCCACAGGCTCAAGTTTTACAAGTTTTACAGGGTGGTACTATTCTTTGAGGCTGTGGGGCCTCTAGGAGTGAGAGCTGAGCAGGCAGAAGAGAGTCATTAAGGATGGGCCTTTGAAGGCCCATAAGACCCGTGTTTCTGGTCATGGTCTCTGCTGTTTCTCTGTGATGTGAGCAGCCTCTTCCACACACCCCTGTCACCACGACCCGAGGCCCTCCACCACAGCGTCCTCACCATGATGGACATAAGTCCTCTGCAACCATTACCTGAGGGGAGCCCTTCTTCCTTTGAATTGCACTAGCCTCTGGGCACACATCTTTCGCTGAGCAGTGTTAGAGGAATTATAAGCCATCGGGAAGAGGCACATGACTGGGTCTCTCCACAGGCCTTTCAGCCAAGCATCTAGGATCTGAGTTGTCCTTTCTCAGAAGACAGCTGGATGAGGTAACTACCAGAGGTCAGGGTTAGGTGATAGCAAATACTTGCAGAATAGTCCAGGAGGCGTCCTGGCATTGAGAAGGGAAGCCAGAGGATGTACGCATAGTCCAACCCAGCCTCAGAAAGCACTGAGATCATACACATACTGGTTACATTATATGGGCTAAGCGGGTTAGTCCACATGTTTAGGAATGCATGCCTGAGTGTAACAATAAAGGAAAACTGGCAAAAGCCATGCAGCCCACATGCTGTCCAACATCCTTCTGACCAACAGGAAGGAGCTTCCAGACCATGCAGGACTTCCTTGGATGTGTGGTAGGCATGTGAATCCCTGTGGTCTCTTCCTCTTCAAGGAGACCATAGTGAAGGCTAGAAAGGCACAGGCTTCTTATACAGAGGATTAGAGGGTGTGGTCTAGCCTGCAGCGGGGGTGGGGTTCAGGCTGGGGGGGGATGGGCGCGCTGGAAGGCTTCACATTAGCAGCCACCCCTTGAAGGACTAGATAAGGAGGGCTCAGATGTGACCCCTCAGAGGATCTACACCCATAAAGTCTCATCAACATGGCTGCCTAAGCATGATCTGAAGCAGGAGCATGACAGTGAACTGCTAACTTGGGAAAGAAAAGGCTTGTGGGATCCAAACCCCAGACAAAGAATTAGGGGCAACTATGGAGTGTTGGGAGTGAGAGAAATGGTCTTCCCCAGGGAAGAGCCCCTCCAGTTGTTTATCCAATACCAAGTGGTCAGCCTGAGATGCTAACATACAGGTTACAGTAGACGGCCTACGCAGATTGTATCTATGTACTGAGGAATGTGTGTGTGTGTGTGTCTGTGTGTACGTACATGAATTTGAACAAGAGCAAGGTGTGTTGTGCATGGGAGGGGTTGGAGGGAGGAAAGGGAAGATCCGAAAAAGTAATTACAGTAACAATTTCAAAAATAGTTATTTTAGGGTTTTGTAAAATCCTAAAACTTGTTTTTAATGGCTCTAATCTTCTTAACCAGCACCCCTTATTTGTCTGAACTTTAAATGCCTCCCCTTTTAGACCAGATTAGGTATGCTTTTAAAATCTTTCCAGCATGCACTTTTGCCTCCAGTTGTTACTGTCAACCTGGTTAAAACCAGCCGTCAATAATCTGTACCAATGTCTTGAATTCCCCCACCAAATTAACCAGCCCATTGCTTTTGAATTCAGCTCCACCTCTGGACTCAGGTCACAGTGAAAATTTGGACGAGTTCTTTCTCACCGTAACGTGAATAGCTTCAAGTCCAGTCCCCAAGTGAGCTCACCATCACAGACAGTCAGCATGGACAGACAGATGGCCATTGCTCCAGCTCCATGCTCCCGCCTACATTCTAAGCTCCTGTCAGGACTTCCTGCCACACTCTGCCTCCAGTGGCTCCAGACTTTCAGCTCACATCCTCAAACCCTTCCCATCTCTTCCTGCATGGCAGTTCCAGAGGCTCCAGAGCCACACGGTCAAGGTTGGTCACAGCATCTGCTCTTTCCAGTATCAACCTGCTGTTCCAAAACCTACCTGGTGGAACATCTCAAAGGAGAGAAATGATTTATTTTAGCTTTTTTTTTGTGAGAATAGAGGGATCCATCTTGGTGGTTTGGTCCATCCATGCACTTAAGCAAGACATCGTGGCTGCAGGAGGAGTGTGTGGTAGCTGAGCGTCTTCACCTCATGGTGGAGAGGAAGGAGGAGAAGGGGAGATGAGTGACACAGACTAAGACAGACAGACAGGAGGGCCGGAACAAGACACAGCCCCAAGGACATGCTCCTAGTGTCTTACTTCCTCCAGCTGCCCTGCCTCCTACAGTTTCTAGGATCCCAGTAGGGAGAGAGCAGTTAGCACAGGAGCCTATGGGAATGTTTCCCACTGTACTTCCTCTTATCCAGAAAGGCTAAGAAGCAGCACTGTCCCGGGGATGTTCCTATTCACAGCATGCCTTGTGTGCCAGGCTTCCTGTGCAGGGCTGCTCCATCCCTACATAATGTCCATGGCTTTTCATTGTTCCCGGGTTTCAGCTCTGGAAACAGAGGCTCAGGGAGGCATCGTAGTTCACAAAGATCACACAGCTAGGAGGTGGCAGAGTTGGGGTGGAGGCCTACATCAACTGCCTTTGCCTGTTGTCACACTGAATCAAGGAACTGAGGGATCACAGGCATCACCGGGGTCACCAGGTCATAGGATCATCAGGGTCACCAGGTCACAGGGTCACTGGGGTCACTGGGGTTACTTCCTCCAGAAGCCTGGCTTGTTTGCTCTGGTTCAGCCAGGCTCTGGTATATTTTTTGGCCTTTGTATACATTTCAAACTAGGCACAATCCAGGCCATTTATGCTTGTGGTGACCACATTTTCTAAGGACGAAATTGTATATGTGCCCCCCCGCAATGATTTTTTTTCCTGTCAGTTTAGCTTAAAGTCTTGAGGGGTTTAGAATCAACCATATGGATTTAACATTTCTACCAGGGCTGTCATAAAAAAAAAATCTAGGCCAAGGGACACTGCACCGATGCTGCCTTCATTATGATTTGCACACGTTCTCCCCCAGAGCTAAGAGAGTGCCTTGATTAGCATGCAAATTCCTCACACCCTAGTTATTCCATGAGACTCTGCGTGGAGCTGCCAGAGACACCAGCAGATTCTTCCTGGGATAAGGGAAGGATCAAGAGATGCCTCTTCAGCTCGTTCTTAGGTCATCTGTTTATCTGTCCATCCATCCATCCATCCATCCATCCATCCATCCATCTATCCGTCTGTCCATCCACCCATCAATCTGTCTGCCCACCTATCTTTCCATCTGCTCATCTATTTACTTACCTTTCCACTTTTTAATCTTCCTTCCTCGTTCCTTCCTTCTTTCCTTCCTCCTTCCCTCCCTCCCTTCTTTCCTTCCCTCCTTCCTCCTTTTCAGCAGGGATAGCCGGAGCCCCTACCCTGAGCCATGCCTGGCTTTAGGTACTTGACCCATAGAACTCGAGGCACAGCAGCCAAGAACACATCAAGCAGATCCAGCTACTAGCACCAGAATGATTAGATGCTGGAGTAAAAGGCAAGTGAAATCAAGCAGGAAACTGTTGGTATTAATAATTATTGGGAGGACTCGGGGCCAGGATGGGGATGGATGCCCGAAGTAGACAGGAAGCCTTCATGGTCAGGGTGTTTGGAAGATCAGAGCTCACATCCTGCCCTGCTGCGTGAACTAAGAATGATGGCTGCCCTCTCTGAGCTCAGGCTATTATCTAAGTTCCCCACAGGCTGGCTTTTTGTGTTCAGCTCACTTCTTGCTGATTGGTACTGCCTGGAAACCAGGGCTGGAGCCCACACTGCCCTCTGGTGGCAACTACTGGTATCAGCCCGTGTGTTTTATCTCAGTTTCTCTTAAAGGAGTTAGGGTGCCTTTAGTGTACAAAGTCCTCAGGCAGAAGTGTCACAGGTGGGCGTTTTGGAGTAAGAAGGGACAGAAGAATGTGAGGATCATGTGTTAGCCTCACTGCCCAGGCAGGAAGCACAGGTTCTGTGTATAACTCACCAGGTTCACTGAATGTGCCTGGGACACACTGGTCTCTCTCTCTCTCTCTCTCTCTCTCTCTCTCTCTCTCTCTCTCTCT